>NC_088224.1:25850217-26042717 GCF_036934945.1 Oncorhynchus masou masou | reverse complement strand
TTGATCATTAGAAAACCCTTTTGCAATTACGTTAGCACAGCTGAAAAATGTTGTGCTGATTAAATAAGCAATAAAACTTCTTTAGAATAGTTGAGTATCTGGAGAATCAGCATTTGTGGGTTCAATTACAGGCTCAAAATGGTCAGAAATGAAGAACTTTCTTCTGAAACTCGTGTCTATTCTTGTTCTGAGAAATGAAGGCTATTCCATGCGAGAAATTTCCAATGAACTGACCCCATAAAAATTAGTTTCATGCTGCCTCTGCTATGTGGGGTGTGTAGTAGCGTGATAATGTGGTGTGGTAATGTGGGACAGTAGGGTGTGGACCTCCCAGCTATCACCTAGTAGGCTGAACAATAGACCAATAGATACACAGATCAGCTGAGCACCAACCACGGGCCTAGACATAAAATGGAGCATGGTCTGAAAACGTACACCAGCCCACTCTACATGGCTAAAGCAATTCAGACGATGACAGGGAGGAAAGTGTTGTGTGTGTAATTCGTTGTGTATTTGATTGAAGTTAAGTAGGCTTGAGAAAGACTTTCCAGATTGTAATTCCTTTTGATCCAATTGCCTGTATTTAATCCAGATTGTAATTCCTTTTGAGCCAATTGCCTGTATTTAATCCAGATTGTAATTCCCTTTGATCCAATTGCCTGTATTTAATCCAGATTGTAATTCCTTTTGATCCAATTGCCTGTATTTAATCCAGATTGTAATTCCTTTTGATCCAATTGCCTGTATTTAATCCAGATTGTAATTCCTTTTGATCCAATTGCCTGTATTTAATCCAGATTGTAATTCCTTTTGATCCAATTGCCTGTATTTAATCCAGATTGCTCAATTGGATTCTGAAAAGGGTCCATTAATGAAATCCTTTGAAATATATTTTCCCTTATAGATGTGGCTTAAAATTGGGCAAACATCAATGGATTACTCTAAACATCACACTTCAGGGCGTCAAATGCATGGAGTTGTAATTTACTGTTCTTTAGTCCGCGCCACACAAAACCAGCAGACATTTTCTTAGTTCAACTGTAAATGTTGGATGTGTTGGATATGTTGACAAACCAAATAGTGTCAGGGAAGAGTCTGTCTCTGCCACATCACACAGTCACAGCACAGCTTGTACCCTCTATTCATGGCACCTCCATTTGTAAAAACAGAATATGGGACAAAGAAGTTTCTGGAAATAAGTTTTCAAACAAATTGTCTTTCACACAGTTTGGGGATTATATTTAATTTGAAACAATTGTTTAATAATTTATACCGTACAATATATTGCGATACTCCTTTAATATTCCCACAAAATTAATCTACAATACATTTTTAACTTTGTTTTGCATTCTTTGTTATTTACCAAGGTGAATTTCACCTATTATTTCACTATTGCCACATCATTGTTAAACCATTGCCTCATCAGAAATAGAAACTTAAAAAAAGACCATGTTGCCTTTTGTAATGTGCCAGGGAAAATAAGGAAATGTGATTTGTGTTAGAGGTGTTCCAAATGTCCATGGCAGCTCCTGGGTTATGCTTCAGACTTCTACTACCTGTCAATCAGAATTGCACCCTGGTGTAAAACTGACCTGAGCGATGGGAAGTGAAGGAGGAAAGTTAACTACTGGACACAATTGCACATGTGCTTGCTGGGAGAATAACACAGATACATGCAAATCAAATGTGCCCATCCTATCAGTGCCCCAATAAAATGTGTTGTTGCACGACGCCACTGAAAGCAGGTGTCAGTGAAATGGCTTCTGGATACAGAGAGCAGTCCTCTTGTCGTGACCCTACGCTGATGTCCTGAATCAGCCCTTGTGTTTGCATACATGTAGCCGCCAGGAAGTACAGCCACTGTTCTAGTGACTTATTAAGGACCTGATGTGTCTAGTCTCTAAAAGGATGGAGCTTGCATTATTACGGTGTCTGTCGATAATAATGAGGGCTGCAGCCATATACAGCCATATTTGGTCTAGTGCGGTGCCCTGAATGACGAGTCCAACGCATTTAGCCATCGGCCATTTTGAGACTCCACCCGGGTCCAGATCAGTTTGTCCCTTACACCCTCAGCGTTCTCAAAGGCAACACAGTCGTTCAGTGGCCAGGGTGTAAAATTATATCACCGACTTATGTACACCCTCACACGTGCCACTGACTGTGCTCATCTCAAAATAGCTGTTTAACAAATGTGGAAATGGGACCTAACATAAACCTTTTTTATTATGCAACTCTTCACTGCACAAAAATGAGAATTTCTGTCTCTAATGGGCAATAAAGTTATATTCCATTCCATTCCGTTCCGTTGCATTCCATTCCGTTCCATTGCATTCTATCATCCATATTGCAGTGGTATCCAAAAGTAGTATGGATGAATTCTCCACTACCACTATAAGCCTGCTTTTGCGCACAGCTGTTGCGGCTAATGCTATAGGTACATACATTCTACAGCCATAAATACTATGTAGGTTTAAGCCTATCAAAAAGCCCAGGTGTGACCGTTGTAACAGTTTAAAAGGTGGCTTCACAGAAATAACACCGGAAGGACATTAATACCCTGGAGGAAAATGTCCCTGTTGATTATCCCTGGGAGCCTGAAGAGAGAGACAAAGAAAAACTTGGCTGTCCCAGGCTATAACCTATAACATTGGTTTGAGGGCTGTTGAGATTGGAGAACGTTAAAGGAGAATCAGTTAAATAGTCTAATTAGAATGGTAGATTGAGGTAAAAGTGAGTCAATCCATCTATGTAAATATTGCAAATGACAGAGGTAAATCATCACCCTGATTACAGTACCGCTGAGAGAGTATCTTAATATCTGCTGTTGAGACAAATGGAAAGGCAATGGATCTAATGCTTCACATAACAGAAGATGCTTCAAATCAGTAATGTATCTCACTAGCTCATGTCTTTATATAAGATTGTCAATGGAATAGTATGACTATTGACCTTAGCATTAATAAAGATAATTTAAGCTTTTTTTAGTCCAATGGTTTAATTGAATTTTGATCATTTTGCTTCCCAAAAATATTTCCTTAATAGATTAATTCATTTAATATATGTTGTTCTACTGAAAAGGGAACAAAATGATGGTATGAGAATAATTGTATTAATTGCACTTGGGTGAAATGAAGTACAAGATCATATTTGATGTTTACGGCCTTGCTGCCTAGGGTTTCACACAATAAGATGTTGTTTCTAAGAAGCGCTTGCCTGCATTTATTTAAAAAAAATAAAGTTAGCCTAATTCTACCTCGTTAATTTGTAAACACTTATTCCGGAGATGAATGAATGTCAATACAGTATGGAAAACAGTTGAGATAAGCTAATATAAGACAATCAATGTATCAAGATAACATAAGATATTTAAAGAAGCTATAACATAAGGTCTTATTGTGAAATGTCTTCCCGGTATGTTAGTACAGTTAAGTGTTAAATTACAGCTAACCTTTCTGCAGTAGCTGGTAATTGAAATTAATAAATTAAATTTGCAATTAGACAATTAAGAAAACAAAATTATATTTAACATTAAACTATGAGCATCAAGCAGTTGGTAATCGAATAAGACATCAGTTTTAATCATCAGAACTAAGTCTATTTCAAATAACCTTGAAGTTGAATATTTATACCACAAGAGTATTGTACTTAAGGCCATCAATATTATCCGGACAACTACTGTAACAACAAGGCCCAAACGCTCAAACAAGCCTACTAGTAAGTGAGGTTAAAACTAAGAACTTTAAGAACTAAGAACTTTCAAACTAAAAGGTATGCGCTGGACTCTTAACTTCTCACGAGGTTCTCCAATGGAGGATCATTGACACATAAAACTACAGCGCGTTCAGTGATCATGGAAACATTAGCCAATTCACAAAAATGCAACAAATAGATGTTTTATTACTGTATCACACACTGTTCTCTGCTGTTTCAACATCTGTGGAACTGTCTGCTGACACAGAGATATGAGAATAGACAAACCAAACACTTCAAATCATTATACTCCCTCGCTATGTGATGAAAACTCCTCAGTGAGTTTTGAAAGAAACTACCAAAACCTTGAGGCTGAATGTCGCAGTGGTCATAAAGAGGAGACCAAGGTGCAGCGTGGTGCAGCGTCTTTAATGAAAGAGAGACCACTGAACAGAACTGAACAACACAACAAAACAAACCGTGACCCCATATGACTAGTGCAGAACAGGCAACTAAAAATAGAATATAACCCACAAAACCAAAATGGAAAATGGCAACCTAAATAGGATCCCCAATCAGAGACAACGATTAACAGCTGCCTCTGATTGGGAACCAATACAGGCCACCATAGACCTACATTACCTAGACATACAAAACCCCCATAGATATACAAAACCCTAGACAGGACAAAAACACACATACCCACCCTCGTCACACCCTGACCTGACCAAAATAATACATAAAACATAGATAACTAAGGTCAGGGCGTGACACTGAAGTCAAAGCTAAGAGAAGAGAAGAGGAGAGAATAATGTCCTCATCTTACCTGAGCTGTGCAAGTCATCTTTTCCTTTACTGTTCCGTCTCTGTTCCGTCTCGTCCGGGGACATCGTCTGTCGTCCAGCGTCCCCAGGAACACACAACACACCTGTAGGGTCACTACTACCTCCTAGACCGGGGTTAGTCTGGAATCCACACAGATTCACGGTCCCTCCACCACACAGTTCAGAGACTTGCCTGTCCGGAGGAGGTAGGCAGAGGCCATGCCTGGTGTTGGGTGAGGGAATCTGGGGGACATGCCAGGGGGTCTGGAGGGCCTGGTGCTGTGAGTGGTGGGGGTGCTGTTGATGCTGATGGAGGTGTCCTCCACGATGGTGGTGTTGCTGCCCTCCGTACGCCTCCTCTACCCCAGGTCCAGGGTACCCCCCACAGGGGGGTGAGGAGTCGGGCAGGTTGGAGTAGGAGATGTGGTCGGAGCGTCCGTGCAGCACAAGCGGGGACTGGGTAAAGGCAGGGTGGGGGTGCAGGCCCTGGGCCGGTGCGTGGGGGCTACGGAGGCACCCAAACAGGGAGTGATCCATCACGGTGCTCCACGAGATCCACCCGTGAGACGAACTCCCCTAAGTCCACCACACACACAACCACCAAAACCTCCAGGAACGACCAGACACTAATAGAGACCACAAGACAGAGAGAGAGTAGAGAGGACTGAAGCCAGTTGAGGGAGGTGTGCGGACACGGCGCCTCAAATCAGGGCTCTCCTCCACGGCGCTCTCACCTCGCACCTCCGTGTGCCCCGCGTAAGTTCCCAGGGAGAGAGATCGAAGCAGGAAGGCAGAGCTCACAGTGTTGAAAGGTAAGGCCTCCTGTAATCCTGAGCATGCAGCTTGTTGCCAGGCGCAGCGCTGGTAAACACTGACTATGCTGAGATGGTAGACGGAGAGGAAAGACAGAGGAGAGGAGAGACGGAGGAGAAGAGAGACGGCTGAGGCCAGAGTGGTTACAGGGAGAAGGTGGTTCCAGGGAAGTTGGGAGAGAGAGAGAGAGAGATAGAGAGAGGAAGGGAGGGAGGGTGGGTGGGTGGGTGGGTGGGAGGAGGCCGAGGAGGGGGGATGTTATATATAGGACGTAACGTGAGAGGGAGGCCGGGTCACTGGCTCACTGCTAGGCTACTGACCACATGTATACGATCTTCCTCCAAAACACAACGCACAATCAATCTGAACCATTCCAATGGCCTGGCCACAGGAAAAAATGGGCAATTCATTTTGAAACCACCCGACCCCCATCTATACACTTTCTTAGAAGTGCAGTGTTGCGTCATACTTCAGGGGGTTGGATATGGGGGTTCGGGGGTTCAACACCTCAACATTATCTGCTGTTTGTGTGTTTACTGAAATAGGGGCTGATGCATTAATATTTAGGTGTGTAGGTGGTTTGAAAATATGTTTTCTGTATGTGGCCCTGTACTTGACTGATAAATATCAACTTTATCAGAATCAACAAATCTGTACCACGCGTTGTTAGAGTAGAGTTTTCTCAGCGCTGTAGCCGTATACAAAGATTCTTAGGCTGCACCAGCACATCCCGTGGTCCTGGAGCTAGGGGTCCTGGAGCTAGGGGTCCTGGAGCTAGGGGTCCTGGAGCTAGGGGTCCTGGAGCTAGGGGTCCTGGAGCTAGGGGTCCTGGAGCTAGGGGTCCTGGAGCTAGGGGTCCTGGAGCTAGGGGTCCTGGAGCTAGGGGTCCTGGAGCTAGGGGTCCTGGAGCTAGGGGTCCTGGAGCTAGGGGTCCTGGAGCTAGGGGTCCTGGAGCTAGGGGTCCTGGAGCTAGGGGTCCTGGAGCTAGGGGTCCTGGAGCTAGGGGTCCTGGAGCTAGGGGTCCTGTAGAAAAACACCGTGTTTACAAATTAGGCCAATTAGTAACTGTGTAAAGTGATTTGTGGGTTTAAGCCCTTGTTGAGTATTTATGATTATATGGTTACGTTTTGGTCTGGGGTATGGAGGCCAGCTGTACAGTAGAATGAAGGTAGGTGCCCCCAGGGGTAGATGTTGCTCCCCAGCTCAGCCTGGAACTCCTTTGCAGACCCTCTCACACCACAAAGGAGACCCCTAACCCTCCGTAACACCCGGTTGGATTTTCAACAGGTGAGTCCTTTCACTTTTTTCACTCTGCGGGCCGTGGCAGGTGTGTGTCAATGTGTGTGTGAGGGGTTGAGGCGGTGTGTGTATCTGTGTGTGTTTATATAACCTCTATAGTGAATATGATAGACATTTAAGTGCTGCTGTTGGTTCACCCTGCAACCTGGCTTTGTCAATCAGTCTGGGTTGACAGTGTGAGCAGGATAGCCTGTGCATTACCTACAGAGCTCACATCCCGCTAGCAGACGATGCATTAGAAACAGTAGTCCCTCACTAACCTCAATAGCGTCGTTTGTTGTGATGTGACAGTTACAATTCAAATATACATATGGATCAAAATTGTGCATGTAATTTGTTGAATCATCTTCAGATTTTAGTCTTAAAATGTTTCATGTTCAAATAAACTGAAATAGACATCAATAATGTGTATGGGCTGCAGTTCCTGTAAATCAGAATTTGTTCTTAACTGACTTGCCTTAGTTAAATAATGGTTAAATAAATAAATAAATACAGTTTACTTGCGGCCTGTTAGGTTTCTGTCTTTTGTACTGGGATTTCTCTGAACTTCAACTTCAATGCAGTCTGAAGTTTTAAATGGCTACATATTAATTTGATGAGTTTTAAAACGTCAACTTTCCAAAGGAAGAACAGTAATGAAGCCTAACTTTGGTTCTGTTGCTTTATTGTGGTGCTTTTATTGTTGAGCCTCAAAGAGAGTTTCCCTGGATCCTTCCTCAATGAAATACAAACTAACTCTGTTGCTTTGTGATATCAGAAATGGAGTAGGAGTGTGTGTGTGTGTGTGTGTGTGTGTGTATGTGTTTATGTGTGTGTGTGTGCATAGGCTTGTGTGTGCGTGTGTGTGCGTGTGTGTGTGTGTGTGTGTGTGTGTGTGTGTGTGTGTGTGTGTGTGTGTGTGTGTGTGTGTGTGTGTGTGTGTGCGTAGGCTTGTGTGTGCGTGTGTGTGTATGTGTTTATGTGTGTGTGTGTGCGTAGGCTTGTGTGTGTGTGTGTGTGCGTGTGTGTGCGTGTGTGTGCGTGTGTGTGCGTGTTTGTGTGTGTGTGTGTGCGTGTGTGCGTGCGTGTGTGCGTGTGTGTGTGTGTGTGTGTGTGTGTGTGTGTGTGTGTGTGTGTGTGTGTGTGTGTGTGTGTGTGTGTGTGTGTGTAGATGCCAGCTACTGTTTCACAGAGATAAAACTATTTCAAAGCATGTAAAGACGTTTCAGACTCTTTCTACAACAACGTCATGTTTCAAAGTTGTCGTGGTGTATTCAATTAATCATAACACAGGGATAATGTTATTTCAACAAATGTAAAAGCAATTCAGACTTTTTTAAATATATAACATACAGTATAATATACAGTGCATTCGGAAAGTATTCAGACCCATTGACTTTTTGCACATTTTGTTACATTACAGCCTTATTCTTAAATTGATTAAATTGTTTTTCCTCGTCAATCTACACACAATACTGCATAATTACAAAGCAAAAACAGGTTTAGAAATGTGTGCAAATTTATTACAAATAAAAAACTGAAATATCACATTAACATAATTATTCAGGTTCTTTACTCAGTACTTTGTTGAAGCACCTCTGGCAGAGATTACAGCCTCAAGTCTTCTTGGGTATGATGCTACAAGCTTGGCACACCTGTATTTGGGGAGTTTCTCCCATTCTTCTCTGCAGATCCTCTCTAGCTCTGTCAGGTTGGATTGGGAGCGTCGCAACACAGCTATTTTCAGGGGTCTCCAGAGATGCTCAATCGGGTTCAAGTCCGTAATACAGTATGAATCCAGCAGATATTTAACACTGTGCAGAGTGTGTATCTATGTGAGACCATCTGACTCAAGTCTGTGACTCAAACTCTCTTCACCACTATCAGGAATAAAGTATTCCATGTTGTATACGCCACACTGTCAAACCTTCTTAAACTGGTTGGTTTCTAACAAACACAAAATCCACTGACAGTCAGTAGTCATATTGATAAATGAGTTAGTCTTTTAGTTTTTTTGTATGATCTATTATTGTAAATCCTCCTGTCTTTCCAACTTCTCACTCTTTCTCTCTGCTTCTGACTCTCCCTGTCTCTCTTTCTCCCCTCTCTCTCTTCTTCAGTCCTGATCTCTCTCTCTCTCTCTTTCACTCCACTTCCTCTCTCTCCCTCCCCCTCTCTCTCCCCTCCCTCTCACTCTCCTTCCCCCCACCTCTCTCTCCTTCCCTCCCTACCTCTCTCATTCTCATTCTCTCCCCTCCCTCTCACTCTACTTCCCTCCATGCCTCTCTCATTCTCGTTCTCTCCCCCTCCCTCTCACTCTCCTTCCTCCCCTCCCTACCTATCTCATTCTCATTCTCTCCCCCTCTCTCTCTCCCCTCCCACTCTCTTTCCTTCCCTCCCTAACTCTCTCTCCTTCCCTCCCTACCCCTCTCTCTCTCTCTCTCTCTCCACTTCCTCTCTCTCTCCCCTCCCTCTCCTTCCCTCCCTACCTCTCTATCTCTCGTTCTCTCCCCCCTCTCTCTCTCCCCCACCTCTCACTCTCCTTCCCCCTCCCTCTCCCTCTCCTTCCCCCTTGCTCTCTCTCTCCTTCCCTCCCTACCGCTCTCATTCTCGTTCTCTCCCCCTTCTCTCTATCCCCTCCCTCTCGCTCTCCTTCCCTCCCTACCTCTCTCTCTCTCTCTCTCCACTTCCTCTCTCTCCCCTCCCTCTCCTTCCCCCCACCTCTCTCTCTCAATCTCTCCCTACCTCTATAATTCTCGTTCTCTCCCCCTCCCTCTCCCTCTCCTTCCCCCTCCCTCTCCCTCTCCTCCCCCCTCGCTCTCTCTCCTTCCCTCCCTACCGCTCTCATTCTCGTTCTCTCCCCCTTCTCTCTGTCCCCCCTTGCTCTCTCTCCTTCCCTCCCTACCTCTCTCTCTCCTTCCCTCCCTACCTCTCTCTCTCTCTCCACTTCCTCTCTCTCCCCTCCCTCTCCTTCCCCCCACCTCTCTCTCTCGATCTCTCCCTACCTCTATCATTCTCGTTCTCTCCCCCTCCCTCCCTCCCTCCCTCCCTCCCTCCCTCCCTCCCTCCCTCCCTCCCTCCCTCCCTCCCTCCCTCCCTCCCTCCCTCCCTCCCTCTTTCTCATTCTCTCCCCTCCCTCTCTCTCTCATTCCCTCCCTCCCTCTCTCTCTCATTCCCTCCCTCCCTCTCTCTCTCCTTCCTTCCCCACCTCTTTCTCTCCTTCCCTCCTTCCCTCCCTACTTCACTCCTTTTCGTTCTCTCCCCTCCCTCTAAAGCTGACATGCAATATGGTTGAATGGTTTCCTCTACTTCTCTACTTAAGGTCATCAGGCTCTCTGGCCAACTTCCTAACTGCTATTTCATTCTGCAAATGGCTTTGTACTAAGCAACTGTTATTACCCGCATAGATCTAAGTGTATGACTAATGATTTTTTAAATGCATGATTTATTCATCGAGCGGTTTTCTTGCCGCCACAGAATATAACAAATGTATTTCTCCTAAATGTGTTGCACGCATTCCCTGCATTTCTGATCATGTCCAATGATTAATATGTTCCAATATATGAACTGTGGTTCAATGGAGGCTGGTGACTATTCAATGCCTATACAGAACATACCAGACCATGTACTCTGAGACTGGATCCAAATTTACTACAGCGGAGGTGTCATGCCCATAGGAACTGAATGGGTCACATTCAATTTGATCCTTAAAGTGTAATTGATGGCCCGAGGTTTACATCATCCAGGCTGTGTCACATCCGGCCGTGATTGGGAGTCCCGTAGCACGGCACACAATTGGCCCAGCATCGTCCAGGTTTTGGGAGGGTTAGGCCGTCATTATAAATAAGAATTTGTTCTAAACTGACTTGACTAGTTAAATAAAGGTTAAATATAATGTTTTTTAAATAAAACATACACATAGTCGGCTACTTTATGAACACACTGCCCTCTACTGGTCTGGTGTGATACTACACACTAAGGTCCAGATAATACAGGTATAGGATCGTATTTTGATCACCCTGTTCCAGGAGAACTGTCCTGCAAAGAAGGAAATGTAAAACTTGTAATGTTTCTGAGGTTTAAAAAGGCTGAAGCTGGTCATTTCCACTTTGAAATTTCAGACTTGATTCAATTAACCCCTACAAAAATGTCCATGAACTATAATCCACATTTCCTTTGATTTTCCTGCTGTAGCAAACGGTCTCAAATTAAGAACCTATATCTGTACAGTAACATCAGCTGGAGAGTATAAGGTCTGCCTCTGAACTCTGAACCCTGAACTCCATCCAAGGTCCTATAGGCTGCTCCTTAAATCAGGGGTGACCAACTGGGCCAACTGTGTATGCAGGCTTTTGCTCCAGTCCTGCTCTAACACAGCTGATTCACCTACCCAGGATCCTGAGACGCAGCTGGTCAAGAACAAAAGCATTGCTTGGTTCACCCCCAAAACCAGCACAGAGCTTTCTCACAGATTGGACACAAAACCTAGAATCCCTTATGTTTATACATGAGGTTTTTCAATCAGCCTGTTTTAAACAAGACACCAGTTGAGGCTAAGTGTTTAATTCTGCCCGTAAATCACCAGCCCACATGTTCACACACACACACACACACACACACACACACACACACACACACACACACACACACACACACACACACACACACACACACACACACACACACACACACACACACACACACACACACACACACACACACACACACACACACACACACACACACACACACACACACACTCACACACACACACACACAGAGAGAGTCCTACTTGTTCTCTAATCAGGGGCACAGTTTCAAAAAAATGACCCTAGAACGCCGATCAGAGAGAGAGCGTACACACACAGCATCATGTCTGCCATGTTCGCGTTGTGGTGTGGTCGTAAATACAGCACGTACAGCTCTTAAAAGCCACAATCAAAAAGGCCAGAATGCAGCATTTTCTTAACTAATGGGCCATGTCGCAGTGCTGAGCCATGTTTACATGGAGCCAGATTGACCTCTTTACAGAACTGATTCATCCAAAACACTGTAGGCCCAATTAAGGGAAAACCTTCAATGTTAGATAGCTACACTCTCTCTACTTCCCTCTGTGTACATAGGTAATACAGACGTGGACACACACACACACACACACACACACACACACGGGTATTTATCTGAAAGTTTGATTTAAGAGGAGATCATCCTCTTTATCGTGATGATGGTGATGGTGAAGGGTAAATAGTTGGTAAATCTGTTTCTGTGATCACACTGCCTGTCATAAACACTGTGATAAACAGATGTGTTTAAACCACCGCTTGTGGGAGTCTGACAGAGTGCAGAGCCTGGCTCTGTTCTCTCAGTTCTGTCTGGAGGACAACACAAAACTTTTTACGTTTGATTTTTTAAATGTATTTTCATTTTAAAACAGTCTGCTGGGTGGGATTAGAGGAAACATGACTTTCACCTGCCCCATAGTCTCTGACCTTGGTACAGGACTCCATATAAGGCAGAGTATAAGAATATACAGAGTATATGAACATAAAACCTAAAATGCTGTTACTCACAGTCCAAACCCTCAATCCAGCCTGTATAGGGCCAAACACTGGAAGCCCACTTCGCCTGTCTGCCTGTCGGTCTCTTTCTCTCTTTGTTTCCTTCTGTCTTTCTTTCTTACTCACATTGTGCTATACTGTAAGAACCACTATTGTAAAACAATATCATAATAATCAGGATCCTAAGGAAAGCTGAAGACATATGGATCTAGAGGTTGACCACGGCTGAATCCTCCACATGTCATCTCTAGTTGAAGACAAGACTAACGTGTCATGGAGGATGAAAGACACAGCTCCTCCCCCTCTCTGGGTGGGAACTTCAGTACACAGGTAGTTCTCCTCCAGCAAGAAAGTGGTGTTATTTATAGCCAGATGAGGCCCTGTGGACAACTGACCTAAAGATGTCACGCGAGCATACACACACACACACACACACACACACACACACACACACACACACACACACACACACACACACCACTGGTAATCCACAGGGCCTCAGACGACTGACTGACCAATGTGCCTATTATCACCTGGAACAGGCTCAGCACGACACACACTAATACAGCCAATGCTAACACAGGTTTGCAATTCGCTACGGTGGCTCATGTCTCCTACCTCATGATTGGCTGTTCAGGAACCCAACCCCAACCCAGTGCTGATGTGTCTGGGCCGGGCCCCAGAATGTCAGTACCGCCGGGCCACCCGGGCTGATCGCAGACTCCTGGTTGCGTGAGCCACACAATAAATCTAGAGTCCCCACATTAGTTAATGTCTACATCACACAAGTCATTGTGTCAGCATACTGTTTGGGTGACGCTAGCCGCATGCCATCTAAATCACCAAGATGATGTCATTTCCTGTGGGATGCTGGAGAGGGGCTGAAGGGGGGCGAGTTCAGGGTGCAGGGTGGAGAGTGGTGGAGGGTGGAGAGTGGTGGAGGGTGGAGAGTGGTGGAGGGTGGAGAGTGGTGGAGGGTGGAGGGTGGAGGGTGGAGAGTGGTGCAGGGTGGAGAGTGGTGGAGGGTGGAGAGTGGTGGAGAGTGGTGGAGGGTGGAGAGTGGTGGAGGGTGGAGAGTGGTGGAGGGTGGAGGGTGGAGAGTGGTGGAGGGTGGAGAGTGGTGGAGGGTGGAGAGTGGTGGAGGGTGGAGGGTGGAGAGTGGAGGGTGGTGGAGGGTGGAGAGTGGTGCAGGGTGGAGAGTGGTGGAGGGTGGAGAGTGGTGGAGGGTGGTGGAGGGTGGAGAGTGGAGGGTGGTGGAGGGTGGAGAGTGGTGCAGGGTGGAGAGTGGTGGAGGGTGGAGAGTGGTGCAGGGTGGAGAGTGGTGGAGGGTGCAGGGTGGAGGGTGGAGAGTGGTGGAGGGTGGAGAGTGGTGGAGGGTGGAGGGTGGAGAGTGGTGGAGAGTGGTGCAGGGTGGAGAGGAGGGTTGAAGTTAATGGAGTGGAGTTAGTCCCAAAACTTTCTCATGAAAGATGTTAGGAAAGAAAAGAGGCCCCTGGAAGGGTATGGTGCCTCCATCTTCCATCTCGGGACCTACCACCATGAGACAAGAGCTTCTCCAACATGACTCACCACCACCATTTTACCACAAACTGAGAGGCAGCAACGTCTCAGCATGCTAAGGATGGGAGGGGGAAGAGCAGTGGTGTAAAGTATAGTTTCTATATTTTTACTCAAGTATGACATTTGGGTACTTTTTCCAGAGAAGGAGAGAAAGAAGGAGAGAGAGAGATGTAATAAAATATATGAGAGGTATGAGGGGATACAATTCACAGTTTAGTCTATAACCATGGTGAGTAAAGCTGCTCTACACCTTGCACTCTACTCTTCTCTCTGTGTTGATCTGTTTATGGTCCTATGGTCTTTTGGGGAAGTCATATAGGAGTATGTGGATTTAAGACATAGGCCTACAGATGTAGGATCTTAACTTGAGCCAGTTTGCTACAGGAAATGTGAATTATTGTGTGGATTTTAATTGGTACACATTTTTCAGTACAATGCTTTGCTACATACAGTATAGTTACAGCCAGATGTACACACTGCAAATCCATTTCACAGATATAGCGCTGACAGGGCTTCGACGATGATTCTCTGGCACTGTGTTTTCCATCTCAAAGAAAACTATTTTTGTCACAGATAGCAAGGAAATGAGGAAACATTTCATCCCTATTTTTTTCCACTTTGTGTTGACAAAGGCTGCAACAGAATCACCACATGGATCGCTCAGTGTATTTTCTGCTCTCTTGTGACCTGTCAGCATAGAAACATTATTATAATACATTCTAGAGCTGTGTAGGTTCATGACATCTGCCACTCTAATACTTTATATCTATGCCTGGCTGCCAATATAGTTTCTCTGGCCAGCCAAGGACCCATCTCACAGTGTGGTAACCTAAACTTGTCACCACATTGGAGGTTTGTCTCTGGGTTGTCTCAATTATATAACTCAAACAACCTGTACCTGCTGGAAGTGGAAATGTCTGCAAATCTGATGTGGGTTTTTTTCATGCTCCCCGAAAAAGACTTCTATTGCCATGGCTTTAGTTAGGTATAAAGGGTGATGATAATCTGCTGAGGTGTGTAGACCAGTACATTGAGGAAAACAAGGTCATTCTCCTTCGAGATGAAGGAGAGGACAGCAAAACGAATGTACAACAAGCCAGATGATGCTGCATAGAGTTATGAAAGAGGCCATCAATATTATCCTCCAGAAACATTCACCCCTTCATTCCCACTCTAAATATCAGTTCACATCAATAACTAACAATACAGAGAGTGAACACGCTGCATTTCCATTGGCTGCCAGGAGTGCAGTATAGAGGGGAAATTGCCGTGGTAATGTATAACGGTCTTGAGGTGAAGGAGAGGCGGACCAAAACGCAGCGTGGTGGTTATTCATGTTTAATATATAAAGACACTATACATGAATAAACTAACAAAACAAGAAACGTGAAAACACAAAACAGCCCTATCTGGTGCAAACACAGAGACAGGAACAATCACCCACAAACACACAGTGAAACCCAGGCTACCTAAGTATGATTCTCAATCAGAGACAACTAATGACACCTGACTCTGATTGAGAACCATACTAGAACCATACAGAAATACCCAAATCATAGAAAAACAAACAGACTGCCCACCCCAACTCATGCCCTGACCATACTAAATAATGACAAAACAAAGGAAATAAAGGTCAGAACGTGACAGTACCCCCCCCCCCAAAGGTGCGGACTCCGGCCGCAAAACCTTAACCTATAGGGGAGGGTCTGGGTGGGAGTCTGTCCGCGGTGGCGGCTCTGGCGCAGGACGCGGACCCCACTTCACCATCGTCTTAGTCCGCATTCTTAACCGCTGGCTCAGGCGGCGCTGGGCAGACTGGCGACTCAGGCGGCGCTGGGCAGACTGGCGACTCAGGTGGCGCTGGGCAGACTGGCGACTCAGGCGGCGCTGGGCAGACTGGCGACTCAGGCGGCGCTGGGCAGACTGGCGACTCAGGTGCGCTGGGCAGACTGGCGACTCAGGTGGCGCTGGGCAGACTGGCGACTCAGGTGCGCTGGGCAGACTGGCGACTCAGGCGGCGCTGGGCAGACTGGCGACTCAGGCGGCGCTGGGCAGACTGGCGACTCAGGTGCGCTGGGCAGACTGGCGACTCAGGCGGCGCTGGGCAGACTGGCGACTCAGGCGGCGCTGGGCAGACTGGCGACTCAGGCGGCGCTGGGCAGACTGGCGACTCAGGCGGCGCTGGGCAGACTGGCGACTCAGGTGGCGCTGGGCAGACTGGCAACTCTGGTGGCGCTGGGCAGACGGGAAGCTCCGGCAACGCTGGAGAGGAAGGCTCTGGCAGCGCTGGACTGAGTAGCTTTGGCACCTCTGGAATGAGGGGCTCTAGCTCCTCTGGACTGAGGGGCAGGAGCTCTGGCAGCGCTGAACAGGTGGAAGACTCCGGCAGCGCTGGAGAGGAGGAAGGCTCCGGCAGCGCTGAACAGGCGGGAGACTCCGGCAGCGCTGGAGAGGAGGAAGGCTCCGGCACCACTAGACAGGCGGGAGCACCTGTATGGATGAGACGAGAGACAGCCTGGTGCGGAGGGCTGCCACCGGAGGGCTGGTGCGTGGAGGTGGTACCGGATAGACCGGCAGGCGCACTGGAGCTCTTGAGCACCTAGCCTGCCCAACCTTACCCGGTTGAATGCTCCCGGTCGCCCTGCCAGTGCTGCGGAGGTGGAATAGCCCGCACTGGGCTATGCAGGAGAACGGGGACACCGTACGCAAGGCTGGTGCCATGTAAGCCGGCCCAAGGAGACGCACTGGGGACCAGATGCGTAGAGCCGGCTTCATGGTACCTGGCTCGATGCTCACTCTAGCCCGGCGGATACACGGAGCTGGTATGTACCGCACTGGGCTATGCACCCGCACTGGGGACACCTTGCGCTCCACCGCATAACACGGTGCCTGCCCGGTCTCTCTCGACCCCGGTAAGCACAGGAAGTTCTACCTGTGTGCCTCCTCCCAACTCACGCCCTGACCATACTAAATAATGACAAAACAAAGGAAATAAAGGTCAGAACGTGACATAATGAGTGATTTGTTGGTCCATTTCACTTTATTTGTCTTGGGTTTGTATATTTTCAGAAAGCAAATAACAGAACTGGCACTGGCATAATATTTCCTTCAACAGTCAGTCGGTTCCCTTCTCCCTTGTGGCTAAAGGCCTACGTGTGTTTCTTTTCTAACCAGAAAGACCAAAACCACCAGAGTGTTGTGGTGTGGAAGGGCAAGTTTGATGTTTATTCTGTCTTAGACTATGTAAGTCCACAGCTCTGTGGTCTTTCTGTAGACACCCAGCCCTGAGATGTGTGAGACCCTTTCCTGATCTCTCACCCCTAACCACAAACTAGGCTCTTGTTCAAACAAAAAAACAAGCCTTTCTTATTCGACAAGTTCAGGTATAACCTTAATGCCCAATGAACACCACCCATGTGACTTTCCACTTAGGTAAAGCCCTCCTCTCTGCCCTCGTCATCTCAATAGAAAAGTATCAAGCAGTTTCCATACGGTTAAAATTACTGCCTCACACCACCAGGTGGCACTGTCCTCTCATAATTCAGATTGCGTATTTAAGTATTTTAAGTTTTACTTTACTTTTTTTTTTACAATCGCTCTCACACCAAAAGTGGTACTTGAGGCACACTCAGTGAAACCATTAACTCATGTACCTCATCTTCAGACCAAGTCTGCGAAACTGCAAGCTCATTATCTGCTTTACACTCAGTTTGCGCTTGGAAAACAATTTGCAATTGGAAAACACACTTTTGGCAAAACACTAAACACAGTTCTCTACATTAGACACATCATTCAAAATGAACAGGTCTCGTGTTTCGTTTGGAAAACACTGCCATTCAAAATGCCACACTCATTTACAGATTACCAACAGCCAGCGCTCACGTGTGAAAACACTTATAGCTCATTTCTTAACTTAGAAATCAGAGGTTGGGAACAATAAATAGGATTCAGGTTTGCTTTCTTTGTTTGAACAACAATGGAGGACAATTTTGGAGAGCGAGTTCGAGGAAGAGGAGAGAAAGAGGGGGACGAGGACGTGGACAAGGAGGCCTGTGGTGACAGACGAGGGGGCATACCAGAGCTGGATACTCCACTCCAGACGCTACCACCCCAGCTGTTTAGCCAGAGAGAACATCGCTTGTGATGTCGATGAGGTGCTGTGTCCAGACCCAAATAGGAGACAGGATGCATCCCTAATAGTTTTTTTCTTTATAGTAACAAGCCTATTTATTTTGTCTGTTGATGTTCATCCCAAAATCTGGATGAAAATACTATGTTTTGAGAAAGAAAGAAATTTTATTTCTCCACCCTGTGCATTTCTGTTTATATTGTAAATATGTACTGAATATGCAGACATACTGTATATATTTGTGCACATACATGTAAGTGTGAGTGCTATGACATACATGTACGTGTGAGTGCTATGACAAACATGTACGTGTGAGTGCTATGACAAACATGTACATGTGAGTGCTATGACATACATGGACGTGTGAGTGCTATGACAAATATGTACATGTGAGTGCTATGATG
This sequence comes from Oncorhynchus masou masou, assembly GCF_036934945.1. NCBI lineage: Eukaryota > Metazoa > Chordata > Actinopteri > Salmoniformes > Salmonidae > Oncorhynchus > Oncorhynchus masou. The sequence continues at coordinate 26,024,458 of NC_088224.1, read as the reverse complement.
AACATGTGCGTGTGAGTGCTATGATGAACATGTGCGTGTGAGTGCTATGATGAACATGTATGTGTGAGTGCTATGATGAACATGTATGTCTGAGTGCTATGATGAACATGTATGTGTGAGTGCTATGACATACATGTACGTGTGAGTGCTATGATGAACATGTACGTGTGAGTGCTATGATGAACATGTATGTGTGAGTGCTATGACATACATGTACGTGTGAGTGCTATGACATACATGTACGTGTGAGTGCTATGATGAACATGTATGTCTGAGTGCTATGATGAACATGTATGTGTGAGTGCTATGACATACATGTACGTGTGAGTGCTATGACATACATGTACGTGTGAGTGCTATGACATACATGTATGTGTGAGTGCTATGACATACATGTAAGTGTGAGTGCTATGATGAACATGTACGTGTGAGTGCTATGACATACATGTACGTGTGAGTGCTATGATGAATATCTATGTCTGAGTGCTATGATGAACATGTATGTGTGAGTTCTATGATGAACATGTACGTGTGAGTGCTATGATGAACATGTATGTGTGAGTGCTATGATGAACATGTATGTGTGAGTGCTATGACATACATGTATGTCTGAGTGCTATGATGAACATGTACGTGTGAGTGCTATGACAAACATGTATGTGTGAGTGCTACGACATACATGTACGTGTGAGTGCTATGATGAACATGTATGTCTGAGTGCTATGATGAACATGTATGTCTGAGTGCTATGATGAACATGTACGTGTGAGTGCTATGACAAACATGTATGTGTGAGTGCTATGACATACATGTACGTGTGAGTGCTATGATGAACATGTATGTCTGAGTGCTATGATGAACATGTATGTGTGAGTGATATGATGAACATGTACGTGTGAGTGCTATGATGAACATGTATGTGTGAGTGCTATGATGAACATGTACGTGTGAGTGCTATGATGAACATGTATGTCTGAGTGCTATGATGAACATGTATGTGTGAGTGCTATGATGAACATGTACGTGTGAGTGCTATGATGAACATGTATGTCTGAGTGCTATGATGAACATGTACGTGTGAGTGCTATGATGAACATGTATGTCTGAGTGCTATGATGAACATGTACGTGTGAGTGCTATGACATACATGTACGTGTGAGTGCTATGACATACATGTACGTGTGAGTGCTATGATGAACATGTGCGTGTGAGTGCTATGATGAACATGTATGTGTGAGTGCTATGATGAACATGCATGTCTGAGTGCTATGATGAACATGTGCGTGTGAGTGCTATGATGAACATGTATGGGTGAGTGCTATGACATACATGTACGTGTGAGTGCTATGATGAACATGTACGTTTGAGTGCTATGATGAACATGTATGTGTGAGTGCTATGACATACAAGTACGTGTGAGTGCTATGACATACATGTACGTGTGAGTGCTATGATGAACATGTATGTCTGAGTGCTATGACATACATGTACGTGTGAGTGCTATGATGAACATGTATGTGTGAGTGCTATGATGAACATGTATGTGTGAGTGCTATGACATACATGTACGTGTGAGTGCTATGATGAACATGTATGTCTGAGTGCTATGACATACATGTACGTGTGAGTGCTATGACATACATGTATGTGTGAGTGCTATGATGAACATGTATGTGTGAGTGCTATGATGAACATGTACGTGTGAGTGCTATGACAAACATGTATGTGTGAGTGCTATGACATACATGTACGTGTGAGTGCTATGACACACATGTACGTGTGAGTGCTATGATGAACATGTATGTGTGAGTGCTATGACAAACATGTACGTGTGAGTGCTATGATGAACATGTATGTGTTAGTGCTATGATGAACATGTATGTCTGAGTGCTATGATGAACATGTACGTGTGAGTGCTATGACAAACATGTACGTGTGAGTGCTATGATGAACATGTATGTCTGAGTGCTATGATGAACATGTACGTGTGAGTGCTATGATGAACATGTATGTGTGAGTGCTATGATGAACATGTATGTCTGAGTGCTATGATGAACATGTACGTGTGAGTGCTATGATGAACATGTATGTCTGAGTGCTATGATGAACATGTACGTGTGAGTGCTATGATGAACATGTATGTGTGAGTGCTATGATGAACATGTATGTCTGAGTGCTATGATGAACATGTATGTGTGAGTGCTATGATGAACATGTATGTGTGAGTGCTATGACATACATGTACGTGTGAGTGCTATGATGAACATGTACGTGTGAGTGCTATGATGAACATGTATGTGTGAGTGCTATGACATACATGTACGTGTGAGTGCTATGACATACATGTACGTGTGAGTGCTATGATGAACATGTATGTCTGAGTGCTATGATGAACATGTATGTGTGAGTGCTATGACATACATGTATGTCTGAGTGCTATGATGAACATGTACGTGTGAGTGCTATGACAAACATGTATGTGTGAGTGCTATGACATACATGTACGTGTGAGTGCTATGATGAACATGTATGTCTGAGTGCTATGATGAACATGTATGTCTGAGTGCTATGATGAACATGTACGTGTGAGTGCTATGACAAACATGTATGTGTGAGTGCTATGACATACATGTACGTGTGAGTGCTATGATGAACATGTATGTCTGAGTGCTATGATGAACATGTATGTGTGAGTGATATGATGAACATGTACGTGTGAGTGCTATGATGAACATGTATGTGTGAGTGCTATGATGAACATGTACGTGTGAGTGCTATGATGAACATGTATGTCTGAGTGCTATGATGAACATGTATGTGTGAGTGCTATGATGAACATGTACGTGTGAGTGCTATGATGAACATGTATGTCTGAGTGCTATGATGAACATGTACGTGTGAGTGCTATGATGAACATGTATGTCTGAGTGCTATGATGAACATGTACGTGTGAGTGCTATGATGAACATGTGCGTGTGAGTGCTATGATGAACATGTATGTCTGAGTGCTATGATGAACATGTGCGTGTGAGTGCTATGATGAACATGTATGTGTGAGTGCTATGATGAACATGCATGTCTGAGTGCTATGATGAACATGTGCGTGTGAGTGCTATGATGAACATGTATGGGTGAGTGCTATGACATACATGTACGTGTGAGTGCTATGATGAACATGTACGTGTGAGTGCTATGATGAACATGTATGTGTGAGTGCTATGACATACATGTACGTGTGAGTGCTATGACATACATGTACGTGTGAGTGCTATGATGAACATGTATGTCTGAGTGCTATGACATACATGTAAGTGTGAGTGCTATGATGAACATGTACGTGTGAGTGCTATGACATACATGTACGTGTGAGTGCTATGATGAACATGTATGTCTGAGTGCTATGATGAACATGTATGTGTGAGTGCTATGATGAACATGTACGTGTGAGTGCTATGATGAACATGTATGTGTGAGTGCTATGATGAACATGTATGTCTGAGTGCTATGATGAACATGTACGTGTGAGTGCTATGATGAACATGTATGTCTGAGTGCTATGATGAACATGTACGTGTGAGTGCTATGATGAACATGTGCGTGTGAGTGCTATGATGAACATGTATGTCTGAGTGCTATGATGAACATGTGCGTGTGAGTGCTATGATGAACATGTATGTGTGAGTGCTATGATGAACATGCATGTCTGAGTGCTATGATGAACATGTGCGTGTGAGTGCTATGATGAACATGTATGGGTGAGTGCTATGACATACATGTACGTGTGAGTGCTATGATGAACATGTACGTGTGAGTGCTATGATGAACATGTATGTGTGAGTGCTATGACATACATGTACGTGTGAGTGCTATGACATACATGTACGTGTGAGTGCTATGATGAACATGTATGTCTGAGTGCTATGACATACATGTAAGTGTGAGTGCTATGATGAACATGTACGTGTGAGTGCTATGACATACATGTACGTGTGAGTGCTATGATGAACATGTATGTCTGAGTGCTATGATGAACATGTATGTGTGAGTGCTATGATGAACATGTACGTGTGAGTGCTATGATGAACATGTATGTGTGAGTGCTATGATGAACATGTATGTGTGAGTGCTATGATGAACATGTACGTGTGAGTGCTATGACATACATGTACGTGTGAGTGCTATGACATACATGTATGTGTGAGTGCTATGATGAACATGTACGTGTGAGTGCTATGATGAACATGTACGTGTGAGTGCTATGACAAACATGTATGTGTGAGTGCTATGACATACATGTACGTGTGAGTGCTATGACACACATGTACGTGTGAGTGCTATGATGAACATGTATGTGTGAGTGCTATGACAAACATGTACGTGTGAGTGCTATGATGAACATGTATGTGTTAGTGCTATGATGAACATGTATGTCTGAGTGCTATGATGAACATGTACGTGTGAGTGCTATGACAAACATGTACGTGTGAGTGCTATGATGAACATGTATGTCTGAGTGCTATGATGAACATGTACGTGTGAGTGCTATGATGAACATGTATGTGTGAGTGCTATGATGAACATGTATGTCTGAGTGCTATGATGAACATGTACGTGTGAGTGCTAAGATGAACATGTATGTCTGAGTGCTATGATGAACATGTACGTGTGAGTGCTATGACAAACATGTATGTGTGAGTGCTATGACATACATGTACGTGTGAGTGCTATGACACACATGTACGTGTGAGTGCTATGATGAACATGTATGTGTGAGTGCTATGACAAACATGTACGTGTGAGTGCTATGATGAACATGTATGTGTTAGTGCTATGATGAACATGTATGTCTGAGTGCTATGATGAACATGTACGTGTGAGTGCTATGACAAACATGTACGTGTGAGTGCTATGATGAACATGTATGTCTGAGTGCTATGATGAACATGTACGTGTGAGTGCTATGATGAACATGTATGTGTGAGTGCTATGATGAACATGTATGTCTGAGTGCTATGATGAACATGTACGTGTGAGTGCTATGATGAACATGTATGTCTGAGTGCTATGATGAACATGTACGTGTGAGTGCTATGATGAACATGTATGTGTGAGTGCTATGATGAACATGTATGTCTGAGTGCTATGATGAACATGTATGTGTGAGTGCTATGATGAACATGTATGTGTGAGTGCTATGACATACATGTACGTGTGAGTGCTATGATGAACATGTACATGTGAGTGCTATGATGAACATGTATGTGTGAGTGCTATGACATACATGTACGTGTGAGTGCTATGACATACATGTACGTGTGAGTGCTATGATGAACATGTATGTCTGAGTGCTATGATGAACATGTATGTGTGAGTGCTATGACATACATGTACGTGTGAGTGCTATGACATACATGTACGTGTGAGTGCTATGACATACATGTATGTGTGAGTGCTATGACATACATGTAAGTGTGAGTGCTATGATGAACATGTACGTGTGAGTGCTATGACATACATGTACGTGTGAGTGCTATGATGAATATCTATGTCTGAGTGCTATGATGAACATGTATGTGTGAGTTCTATGATGAACATGTACGTGTGAGTGCTATGATGAACATGTATGTGTGAGTGCTATGATGAACATGTATGTGTGAGTGCTATGACATACATGTATGTCTGAGTGCTATGATGAACATGTACGTGTGAGTGCTATGACAAACATGTATGTGTGAGTGCTATGACATACATGTACGTGTGAGTGCTATGATGAACATGTATGTCTGAGTGCTATGATGAACATGTATGTCTGAGTGCTATGATGAACATGTACGTGTGAGTGCTATGACAAACATGTATGTGTGAGTGCTATGACATACATGTACGTGTGAGTGCTATGATGAACATGTATGTCTGAGTGCTATGATGAACATGTATGTGTGAGTGATATGATGAACATGTACGTGTGAGTGCTATGATGAACATGTATGTGTGAGTGCTATGATGAACATGTACGTGTGAGTGCTATGATGAACATGTATGTCTGAGTGCTATGATGAACATGTATGTGTGAGTGCTATGATGAACATGTACGTGTGAGTGCTATGATGAACATGTATGTCTGAGTGCTATGATGAACATGTACGTGTGAGTGCTATGATGAACATGTATGTCTGAGTGCTATGATGAACATGTACGTGTGAGTGCTATGATGAACATGTGCGTGTGAGTGCTATGATGAACATGTATGTCTGAGTGCTATGATGAACATGTGCGTGTGAGTGCTATGATGAACATGTATGTGTGAGTGCTATGATGAACATGCATGTCTGAGTGCTATGATGAACATGTGCGTGTGAGTGCTATGATGAACATGTATGGGTGAGTGCTATGACATACATGTACGTGTGAGTGCTATGATGAACATGTACGTGTGAGTGCTATGATGAATATGTATGTGTGAGTGCTATGACATACATGTACGTGTGAGTGCTATGACATACATGTACGTGTGAGTGCTATGATGAACATGTATGTCTGAGTGCTATGACATACATGTAAGTGTGAGTGCTATGATGAACATGTACGTGTGAGTGCTATGACATACATGTACGTGTGAGTGCTATGATGAACATGTATGTCTGAGTGCTATGATGAACATGTATGTGTGAGTGCTATGATGAACATGTACGTGTGAGTGCTATGATGAACATGTATGTGTGAGTGCTATGATGAACATGTATGTGTGAGTGCTATGATGAACATGTACGTGTGAGTGCTATGACAAACATGTACGTGTGAGTGCTGTGATGAACATGTACGTGTGAGTGCTATGACATACATGTATGTGTGAGTGCTATGATGAACATGTATGTCTGAGTGCTATGACATACATGTACGTGTGAGTGCTATGACATACATGTATGTGTGAGTGCTATGATGAACATGTACGTGTGAGTGCTATGATGAACATGTACGTGTGAGTGCTATGACAAACATGTATGTGTGAGTGCTATGACATACATGTACGTGTGAGTGCTATGACACACATGTACGTGTGAGTGCTATGATGAACATGTATGTGTGAGTGCTATGACAAACATGTACGTGTGAGTGCTATGATGAACATGTATGTGTTAGTGCTATGATGAACATGTATGTCTGAGTGCTATGATGAACATGTACGTGTGAGTGCTATGACAAACATGTACGTGTGAGTGCTATGATGAACATGTATGTCTGAGTGCTATGATGAACATGTACGTGTGAGTGCTATGATGAACATGTATGTGTGAGTGCTATGATGAACAAGTATGTCTGAGTGCTATGATGAACATGTACGTGTGAGTGCTATGATGAACATGTATGTCTGAGTGCTATGATGAACATGTACGTGTGAGTGCTATGATGAACATGTATGTGTGAGTGCTATGATGAACATGTATGTCTGAGTGCTATGATGAACATGTACGTGTGAGTGCTATGATGAACATGTATGTCTGAGTGCTATGATGAACATGTATGTGTGAGTGCTATGACAAACATGTACGTGTGAGTGCTATGACATACATGTACGTGTGAGTGCTATGATGAACATGTATGTCTGAGTGCTATGATGAACATGTACGTGTGAGTGCTATGACATACATGTACGTGTGAGTGCTATGATGAACATGTATGTCTGAGTGCTATGATGAACATGTATGTGTGAGTGCTATGATGAACATGTACGTGTGAGTGCTATGATGAGACATGTACGTGTGAGTGCTATGATGAACATGTATGTCTGAGTGCTTAGACATACATGTAAGTGTGAGTGCTATGACAAACATGTACGTGTGAGTGCTATGACATACATGTACGTGTGAGTGCTATGATGAACATGTATGTCTGAGTGCTATGATGAACATGTACGTGTGAGTGCTATGACAAACATGTATGTGTGAGTGCTATGACATACATGTACGTGTGAGTGCTATGATGAACATGTATGTCTGAGTGCTATGATGAACATGTATGTGTGAGTGCTATGATGAACATGTATGTCTGAGTGCTATGATGAACATGTACGTGTGAGTGCTATGATGAACATGTACGTGTGAGTACTATGAAGAACATGTATGTCTGAGTGCTATGATGAACATGTACGTGTGAGTGCTATGATGAACATGTACGTGTGAGTGCTATGATGAACATGTATGTCTGAGTGCTATGATGAACATGTATGTGTGAGTGCTATGATGAACATGTACGTGTGAGTGCTATGATGAACATGTATGTCTGAGTGCTATGATGAACATGTATGTGTGAGTGCTATGATGAACATGTACGTGTGAGTGCTATGATGAACATGTATGTCTGAGTGCTATGATGAACATGTATGTGTGAGTGCTATGATGAACATGTATGTGTGAGTGCTATGACATACATGTAAGTGTGAGTGCTATGACAAACATGTACGTGTGAGTGCTATAATGAACATGTATGTGTGAGTGCTATGATGAACATGTATGTCTGAGTGCTATGACAAACATGTACGTGTGAGTGCTATGATGAACATGTATGTCTGAGTGCTATGATGAACATGTACGTGTGAGTGCTATGATGAACATGTACGTGTGAGTGCTATGATGAACATGTATGTCTGAGTGCTATGATGAACATGTATGTCTGAGTGCTATGATGAACATGTATGTGTGAGTGCTATGACATACATGTACGTGTGAGTGCTATGATGAACATGTACGTGTGAGTGCTATGACATACATGTACGTGTGAGTGCTATGACAAACATGTACGTGTGAGTGCTATGACATGCATGTACGTGTGAGTGCTATGAGATACATGTACGTGTGAGTGCTATGACATACATGTACGTGTGAGTGCTATGACATACATGTATGTCTGAGTGCTATGATGAACATGTACGTGTGAGTGCTATGACAAGCATGTACGTGTGAGTGCTATGATGAACATGTATGTGTGAGTGCTATGATGAACATGTATGTTTGAGTGCTATGACATACATGTACGTGTGAGTGCTATGACATACATGTATGTGTGAGTGCTATGATGAACATGTACGTGTGAGTGCTATGATGAACATGTATGTGTGAGTGCTATGATGAACATGTATGTGTGAGTGCTATGACATACATGTACGTGTGAGTGCTATGACGAGCATGTACGTGTGAGTGCTATGATGAACATGTTTGTGTGAGTGCTATGACATACATGTACGTGTGAGTGCTATGATGAACATGTATGTGTGAGTGCTATGACATACATGTATGTGTGAGTGCTATGACGAACATGTACGTGTGAGTGCTATGATGAACATGTACGTGTGAGTGCTATGACATACATGTACGTGTGAGTGCTATGATGAATATCTATGTCTGAGTGCTATGATGAACATGTATGTGTGAGTTCTATGATGAACATGTACGTGTGAGTGCTATGATGAACATGTATGTGTGAGTGCTATGATGAACATGTATGTGTGAGTGCTATGACATACATGTATGTCTGAGTGCTATGATGAACATGTACGTGTGAGTGCTATGACAAACATGTATGTGTGAGTGCTATGACATACATGTACGTGTGAGTGCTATGATGAACATGTATGTCTGAGTGCTATGATGAACATGTATGTCTGAGTGCTATGATGAACATGTACGTGTGAGTGCTATGACAAACATGTATGTGTGAGTGCTATGACATACATGTACGTGTGAGTGCTATGATGAACATGTATGTCTGAGTGCTATGATGAACATGTATGTGTGAGTGATATGATGAACATGTACGTGTGAGTGCTATGATGAACATGTATGTGTGAGTGCTATGATGAACATGTACGTGTGAGTGCTATGATGAACATGTATGTCTGAGTGCTATGATGAACATGTATGTGTGAGTGCTATGATGAACATGTACGTGTGAGTGCTATGATGAACATGTATGTCTGAGTGCTATGATGAACATGTACGTGTGAGTGCTATGATGAACATGTATGTCTGAGTGCTATGATGAACATGTACGTGTGAGTGCTATGATGAACATGTGCGTGTGAGTGCTATGATGAACATGTATGTCTGAGTGCTATGATGAACATGTGCGTGTGAGTGCTATGATGAACATGTATGTGTGAGTGCTATGATGAACATGCATGTCTGAGTGCTATGATGAACATGTGCGTGTGAGTGCTATGATGAACATGTATGGGTGAGTGCTATGACATACATGTACGTGTGAGTGCTATGATGAACATGTACGTGTGAGTGCTATGATGAATATGTATGTGTGAGTGCTATGACATACATGTACGTGTGAGTGCTATGACATACATGTACGTGTGAGTGCTATGATGAACATGTATGTCTGAGTGCTATGACATACATGTAAGTGTGAGTGCTATGATGAACATGTACGTGTGAGTGCTATGACATACATGTACGTGTGAGTGCTATGATGAACATGTATGTCTGAGTGCTATGATGAACATGTATGTGTGAGTGCTATGATGAACATGTACGTGTGAGTGCTATGATGAACATGTATGTGTGAGTGCTATGATGAACATGTATGTGTGAGTGCTATGATGAACATGTACGTGTGAGTGCTATGACAAACATGTACGTGTGAGTGCTGTGATGAACATGTACGTGTGAGTGCTATGACATACATGTATGTGTGAGTGCTATGATGAACATGTATGTCTGAGTGCTATGACATACATGTACGTGTGAGTGCTATGACATACATGTATGTGTGAGTGCTATGATGAACATGTACGTGTGAGTGCTATGATGAACATGTACGTGTGAGTGCTATGACAAACATGTATGTGTGAGTGCTATGACATACATGTACGTGTGAGTGCTATGACACACATGTACGTGTGAGTGCTATGATGAACATGTATGTGTGAGTGCTATGACAAACATGTACGTGTGAGTGCTATGATGAACATGTATGTGTTAGTGCTATGATGAACATGTATGTCTGAGTGCTATGATGAACATGTACGTGTGAGTGCTATGACAAACATGTACGTGTGAGTGCTATGATGAACATGTATGTCTGAGTGCTATGATGAACATGTACGTGTGAGTGCTATGATGAACATGTATGTGTGAGTGCTATGATGAACAAGTATGTCTGAGTGCTATGATGAACATGTACGTGTGAGTGCTATGATGAACATGTATGTCTGAGTGCTATGATGAACATGTACGTGTGAGTGCTATGATGAACATGTATGTGTGAGTGCTATGATGAACATGTATGTCTGAGTGCTATGATGAACATGTACGTGTGAGTGCTATGATGAACATGTATGTCTGAGTGCTATGATGAACATGTATGTGTGAGTGCTATGACAAACATGTACGTGTGAGTGCTATGACATACATGTACGTGTGAGTGCTATGATGAACATGTATGTCTGAGTGCTATGATGAACATGTACGTGTGAGTGCTATGACATACATGTACGTGTGAGTGCTATGATGAACATGTATGTCTGAGTGCTATGATGAACATGTATGTGTGAGTGCTATGATGAACATGTACGTGTGAGTGCTATGATGAGACATGTACGTGTGAGTGCTATGATGAACATGTATGTCTGAGTGCTTAGACATACATGTAAGTGTGAGTGCTATGACAAACATGTACGTGTGAGTGCTATGACATACATGTACGTGTGAGTGCTATGATGAACATGTATGTCTGAGTGCTATGATGAACATGTACGTGTGAGTGCTATGACAAACATGTATGTGTGAGTGCTATGACATACATGTACGTGTGAGTGCTATGATGAACATGTATGTCTGAGTGCTATGATGAACATGTATGTGTGAGTGCTATGATGAACATGTATGTCTGAGTGCTATGATGAACATGTACGTGTGAGTGCTATGATGAACATGTACGTGTGAGTACTATGAAGAACATGTATGTCTGAGTGCTATGATGAACATGTACGTGTGAGTGCTATGATGAACATGTACGTGTGAGTGCTATGATGAACATGTATGTCTGAGTGCTATGATGAACATGTATGTGTGAGTGCTATGATGAACATGTACGTGTGAGTGCTATGATGAACATGTATGTCTGAGTGCTATGATGAACATGTATGTGTGAGTGCTATGATGAACATGTACGTGTGAGTGCTATGATGAACATGTATGTCTGAGTGCTATGATGAACATGTATGTGTGAGTGCTATGATGAACATGTATGTGTGAGTGCTATGACATACATGTAAGTGTGAGTGCTATGACAAACATGTACGTGTGAGTGCTATAATGAACATGTATGTGTGAGTGCTATGATGAACATGTATGTCTGAGTGCTATGACAAACATGTACGTGTGAGTGCTATGATGAACATGTATGTCTGAGTGCTATGATGAACATGTACGTGTGAGTGCTATGATGAACATGTACGTGTGAGTGCTATGATGAACATGTATGTCTGAGTGCTATGATGAACATGTATGTCTGAGTGCTATGATGAACATGTATGTGTGAGTGCTATGACATACATGTACGTGTGAGTGCTATGATGAACATGTACGTGTGAGTGCTATGACATACATGTACGTGTGAGTGCTATGACAAACATGTACGTGTGAGTGCTATGACATGTATGTACGTGTGAGTGCTATGAGATACATGTACGTGTGAGTGCTATGACATACATGTACGTGTGAGTGCTATGACATACATGTATGTCTGAGTGCTATGATGAACATGTACGTGTGAGTGCTATGACAAGCATGTACGTGTGAGTGCTATGATGAACATGTATGTGTGAGTGCTATGATGAACATGTATGTTTGAGTGCTATGACATACATGTACGTGTGAGTGCTATGACATACATGTATGTGTGAGTGCTATGATGAACATGTACGTGTGAGTGCTATGATGAACATGTATGTGTGAGTGCTATGATGAACATGTATGTGTGAGTGCTATGACATACATGTACGTGTGAGTGCTATGACGAGCATGTACGTGTGAGTGCTATGATGAACATGTTTGTGTGAGTGCTATGACATACATGTACGTGTGAGTGCTATGATGAACATGTATGTGTGAGTGCTATGACATACATGTATGTGTGAGTGCTATGACGAACATGTACGTGTGAGTGCTATGATGAACATGTACGTGTGAGTGCTATGATGAACATGTATGTGTGAGTGCTATGATGAACATGTATGTCTGAGTGCTATGATGAACATGTACGTTTGAGTGCTATGATGAACATGCGAAAGACACAAGATTGTAGTGTTTTACATTTGTCACATCTGTGTGTAGTTGGCGTATATAAGAGCTAATCATTTTATGGTTTGTATGTATGTTTTGACTCAAAAACACCATTTTGAGACGAGTTCAAATAGTTTTGAATGAAGTGTTTGGTTTTGCAAGAGATGTGTGACATTTTGCATGTTGTGTGTGTGTGTTCTGAGGTTTTGTGTGTAGAGTCTAGAGAAAAGGGAGCCATAGTTTCAGAAATCATGTGGAAGCAATTGTCAAAAACGGTATAAGGCTCCCCATTAGCTGCTGCCAAGGCAGTGTCTACTTCTCCCGGGGTCCAAACATAGATACAGCATTACATCCAACAAAACATTGTGCATTATACTAATTTACATTGCTCCATTATTACATTACAATATTACAGTACTACATGACAATACTAAGTATAATGTGTGTGTGTGTGTGCGTGCGTGTGCTTGTGTCTCTTCACAGTCATCATTGTGCCGTGAGGTGTTTAATAAATCCGATTTTACTGCTTGTTTGAGTTAGCTGAGGTACTAAGAGAGTCCCATGTAGTCATGGCTTTATATACAGTAGTTCTGTGACTTTCCTCTCCTTTGTTCTGGACCTGGGGGCTGTGAAGAGACCTCTGGTGGCATGTCTTGTAGGGTATGTATGAGTGTCTGAGCTGTGTGTAAGCTGATTGAACAGACAACTCGGTACTTTTAACATGTCAACACCTCTCACGAAGACCAGTAGTGATGCAGTCAATCTCTCCTCTAGTCTGAGCCAGGAGAGATTCATACGCATGTTGCCGATAGTAGTCCTCTGTGTACACGGACAGCCTTCTCATTATGGTGAAGCGATCTGAGAAAAGAGACATCTGTCCAATAAAAACAGAACATAAAACACAGTCTGTCAGGTCATCGTCACAGCGAACGGCCTCCTTTAGACTAGACGTTGTGAAAGTAAAATGAAACAAGGTTTTCATGAGTAAAATGTAGGTTTTCATGAGGCTGACAGAAGCAGTCAAATATAATGAGTGCGTTTCAAACATTTTCCAAAAATTCCCAAAGCTGGTGAAACGATTTGTAACCAGTCTTAGTCCATTCCTGATGCATTTCATACCTCTCACAGCAAATCCCTTAGTGCTGCTTCACTAGGCCTACTACACAGAAGCGTACCCTACAGTCAGACAATGCAAACATTGGTGCAGCGGCTGGTCTACCTGCTGTGATAGGACACCTCACGCAATGAAGCTGAAACAAATGTTAAGTTGCTAAGAGACACTATGAATTACATAGCAACCCATTGTATGTCAACAGCTCCCTTTGATACTGTCTAATGTCGCTATGGCTGAATGAACTTGAATCAAGTAAAATGGTGATTATAGTAATTCTCTCTCATAGTTTTCAAGATAAATGTGTCCAATTTGTCAATAGTGCCAGTAAGATGTGAAGTGGTGGTCCTCCTGCTGGAGGCGTCTCATAGTTATGGAGCTTGGCAACTGAACAGATCACGTCCCCATGGGACAGGAACACCAGTCAGCAGACCATGAGAACACCTAGACCGTCATAACACAATCTCTTAATCGTGTACAGTATCTCAAGATACACTGATTATACCAAACATGAGAAACACCTTTCTAACATTGAGTTGCATGTTTGTCCTTTGGCGTTTGGGCGGGGAAAGCATACGGGGGCAGAACTTCAGAACCACACATTGAGTCTATAAATGGACAAATCCTTGACAAATGATCCAACGCGTGTGATTTTTCACTGCTGTAGGTCCTCTAGTCTAGAAGGCCTTATAGCTACAGTAACACATCTACTCTGGTGTATCCACTTAAAACAGACATCAGACAACCTTATAACACATTAGTCTTCAGTAGAATCTTACATCCAAAAATCAGACAAAGGACTCGCCTTTAGAAAGTAATCCACTATGTCTGTATTTTGCACAGACCTGGGTTCAAATATTTCTTGTTTTACTTTGAACGCTTCGGCCGTGCTTGAGCTTGCCTGGTACAATGGAACCAATGGAATAGTCCCAAAGTGCAAATCCCTGCACATATGGCACTCCAAGGCAGGCTCAAACTATTTGAAAGAAAGAAATACTATTTGAACCCAGGTATGTCTTCTGCATGGTCCTAATTGGGATCTGATGCTCACTATAAGAGGCCAACTCCGTCAGTGGGGCTCACAACGCTATTCGGCAAACTAGTAGCACTTCCTCTGTAACTCCAAACAGACTTTTAGGATTCGAAAGCTGCACTTGTAATTTGTCATAGAGAAGTGTTCTTTTCCCAGAATAGAACTATTATTCACCATTACAACATATTCTCTTTTCCATTACTCTCCACTAAACCATTCACACTCCCCACTAAACCATTCACACTCCCCACTAAACCATTCACACTCCCCACTAAACCATTCACACTCCCCACTAAACCATTCACACTCACCACTAAACCATTCACACTCCCCACTAAACCATTCACACTCCCCACTAAACCATTCACACCCTCCACTAAACCATTCACACTCCCCACTAAACCATTCACACTCCCCACTAAACCATTCACACTCCCCACTAAACCATTCACACTCCCCACTAAACCATTCACACTCCCCACTAAACTATTTCATATACACAGCCTTGGTCTGTGGAGATTTGTCAATCACCCACAGAGATAATGGGTTGCCATTTGTATGTTTGGTAAACGTTTTACCTTCTATTTGCCCCTGAGAACTTTAGTGTCTGTTCACATCAATAGCATTGGACTAGATCCCAAAACGCAGAAACACAGTGACAAGGACAGATTCCACAGAAGGAAGAAACCTTGAGAGGAACCCATTTCTCAAGAGGTGAGGCCGTTCTTCCTTCGCTGTACCGGGTTAGCGTACTCTACATTAGAGTGTACATGAGTGCTAACACTCCTTTTCTCTGTCATTTCTGAGCATGGTGCATGGTGCATGGTGCATGGTGCATGGTGCATGACGTATTCAGTTTGTAAGAGGCAAATATCCATGAAGTCATCCATAGAGGAGCAGTATAATCCGGTGGTTTTTGTGTATTCATCTCCAGTCACACAATACTCAGTTATATGTCTGCAGATGTTCTCCTGGTTTGGGTCAGTCTCAGTTATATGTCTGCAGATGTCCTCCTGGTTTGGGTCAGTCTCAGTTATATGTCTGCAGATGTCCTCCTGGACTAGCTCATTCTCAGTTATGTGACTGCAGATGTCCTCCTGGACTAGCTCATTCTCAGTTATGTGACTGCAGATGTCCTCCTGGACTAGCTCATTCTCAGTTATGTGACTGCAGATGTCATCCTGGACTAGCTCATTCTCAGTTATATGTCTGCAGATGTCCTCCTGGACTAGCTCATTCTCAGTTATGTGACTGCAGATGTCCTCCTGGACTAGCTCATTCTCAGTTATGTGACTGCAGATGTCCTCCTGGACTAGCTCATCCTCAGTTATGTGACTGCAGATGTCCTCCTGGACTAGCTCATTCTCAGTTATGTGACTGCAGATGTCCTCCTGGACTAGCTCATCCTCAGTTATGTGACTGCAGATGTCCTCCTGGACTAGCTCATTCTCAGTTATGTGACTGCAGATGTCCTCCTGGACTAGCTCATTCTCAGTTATGTGACTGCAGATGTCCTCCTGGACTAGCTCATTCTCAGTTATGTGACTGCAGATGTCCTCCTGGACTAGCTCATTCTCCGTTATGTGACTGCAGATGTCCTCCTGGACTAGCTCATTCTCAGTTATATGTCTGCAGATGTCCTCCTGGACTAGCTCATTCTCAGTTATGTGACTGCAGATGTCCTCCTGGACTAGCTCATTCTCAGTTATGTGACTGCAGATGTCCTCCTGGACTAGCTCATTCTCAGTTATGTGACTGCAGATGTCCTCCTGGACTAGCTCATTCTCAGTTATGTGACTGCAGATGTCCTCCTGGACTAGCTCATTCTCAGTTATATGTCTGCAGATGTCCTCCTGGACTAGCTCATTCTCAGTTATGTGACTGCAGATGTCCTCCTGGACTAGCTCATTCTCAGTTATGTGACTGCAGATGTCCTCCTGGACTAGCTCATCCTCAGTTATGTGACTGCAGATGTCCTCCTGGACTAGCTCATTCTCCGTTATGTGACTGCAGATGTCCTCCTGGACTAGCTCATTCTCAGTTATATGTCTGCAGATGTCCTCCTGGACTAGCTCATTCTCAGTTATGTGACTGCAGATGTCCTCCTGGACTAGCTCATTCTCAGTTATGTGACTGCAGATGTCCTCCTGGACTAGCTCATCCTCAGTTATGTGACTGCAGATGTCCTCCTGGACTAGCTCATTCTCAGTTATGTGACTGCAGATGTCCTCCTGGACTAGCTCATCCTCAGTTATGTGACTGCAGATGTCCTCCTGGACTAGCTCATCCTCAGTTATGTGACTGCAGATGTCCTCCTGGACTAGCTCATTCTCAGTTATGTGACTGCAGATGTCCTCCTGGTTTGGGTCATTCTCAGTTATGTGACTGCAGATGTCCTCCTGGACTAGCTCATCCTCAGTTATGTGACTGCAGATGTCCTCCTGGACTAGCTCATTCTCAGTTATGTGACTGCAGATGTCCTCCTGGTTTGGGTCATTCTCAGTTATGTGACTGCAGATGTCCTCCTGCACTAACTCATCCTCAGTTATGTGACTGCAGATGTCCTCCTGGACTAGCTCATCCTCAGTTATGTGACTGCAGATGTCCTCCTGGACTAGCTCATCCTCAGTTATGTGACTGCAGATGTCCTCCTGGACTAGCTCATCCTCAGTTATGTGACTGCAGATGTCCGGAGTATACTCCCCAGCCGGCCCACCCAAGTAGAACCCAGTGATCTCCCCTGGCGATGACTGATGAGCACTCACCAGGAGGAAGAAATGCTTATCATCGCCATCATCCTGGCAACAAAGCTTGGTGACACAGACAAACTCTTTGCCTTTTGAAGCAGAATTAGGCCTATACTCACTAATTTTCAAAATCCAGAAAAGAGCCATTGCATTCTACAACCACTTAAATGTAAGCAATTTACAAATATATTACCTGGAGAAGAGCCCCCTAAGCAAGCTGGTCATGGGGCTCTCAAGAGAAGACAGGCTATGTACACACTACCTGCAAAATGAGGTGGAAACTGAGCAACACTTCCTAACCTTCTGCCAAATGTATGACCATTTAGGCACACATTTCCCTCAGATTACACAGACCCACAAAGAATTAGAAAACAAGCCCATATCCCACATCTACAGGGTGAAATACCACAGTGTGCCGTCACAGCAGCAAGAAGTGTGACCTGCTGCCACAAGAAAAGGGCAACTGCTCACTTTTTGTTTATTTCACTTTTGTTTCACAAGCCTGGGCAATGTAAACATATGCTTCCCATGCCAATAAATTGATAGAGAGAGAGAATGAGAGAGAGAGAATGAGTGAGAGAGAGAGAGAGAGAGAGAGAGAGAGAGAGAGAGAGAGAGATGGGACCACAGGCTGAGTAAAATGCTGAATCGCTCCTCCAAGTGGGATTTAAACATCATAAATGTATACTACACAAGACACAGTACACAGCACTGCTACCCTACCTCATATAACAAGGTGAAGATGTCTAACAGTGGACTGTTGACTCACATGAATCAACACCTACACTACAGAATGGCAGGAGAAACAATATCACATAACATGTCTGTCTGTCTGTCTGTCTGTCTGTCTGACTGTCAGGATCTCTTAACAGCATTTTCACCACAATAATCATTATGAATATTGTGTTCACATTTAGGAATTTTATTTATTTACCCATCTGGTGTCTATGTCATGGTGAGTGGCTGAACTATCACTGAACTAGAAATATGACAGAACGTTGACTTGACTGGGAATGTCCATTATAGTAGTCATCCTATTTCTATGGTTACCTATCAACCATCCACTGGGATCATGAGAATGTTACTGTACTCTTTAGCCTTAAATCAGTCTGCCATGTGACCCGATCAGGTGTCTTTTATTCATCCTGTCAGCTCCGACTTGTCAGGGTGTTAAGAGCATACTCAGGCTAGAACTACCCAGACCCACTCTCGCTTTTGATATGTCTATGTAGACGTCCTGAAGCACTCTCCAAGCTCTGAAGGGGCAGAGATCTTACTCTCTCTGTCAGGAAAGAGGAACAAGCTGAAGATATGGATATGAGTACCCATGAAGGGCCTCTGTGGAAAGTACCCCCTCACGCAGGCACACACACACACAGTGGTGTAAAGTACATATGTAAAACCACTTTACTTTTTGGGGTATTTTACTTTTACTTCATTACATTCCGAAAGAAAATTATATACTTTTTACTCCATACATTTTCCCTGACACCCAAAAGTACTCGTTACATTTTAAATGTTTAGCAGGAAAAAATTATCAAATTCACACACTTATCAAGAGAACATCCTTGGCAATCCCTACTGCCTCTGACCTGATGACTAACTAAACACAGACTTCGTTTGTAAATTATGTCTGAGTGTTGGAGCGTGCCGCTGGCTATTCGTAAATTAAAATAAACAAGAAAATTACATTTATTCAAGTTGGATCATTTTTGGATGCCGACAACAGTCGTACCATTGGAAGACATAGCTTGGACTGTGGCCTACAAAAACCTATTCCTGCTCTTTTCCCGCCATCCATCAAATACATTTGGTGTGTCATCATAGTGGTCTCTGACTTGTGGTCAGACACACACAGGTGGAACAAACTTAAATTTGCACTTTTTTTCAACGTTGATTTGAATGTCATTGAGAAACTAGAGAAGTGTCAAATATTATTTTGCGCAAACATCCTTTCAGAATTTAAAAGTAATCCATGAAGTAATCATCTTCTTTTTTCAAAATGATCTGTAATCTGATTACATTATTTGGGCTGGTAATGTAACAGATTACAGTTACAGTTTTTTTTAAATAATCCCTTACATGTAACGGATGACATGTAATCCGTTACTCCCCAACCTTGCAAGTATGACAATTGGGTACTTTGTCCACTGCTGTACACACCTACACACACACTTTCACTCTCATTCAACAATTATAATCGAGCCAAAATAACTCTTCATTGCCTGTGACATTTATTTCTCTCAGTATTGCTGCCAGTTACTGTGCCATGTGATTACCAAACTAAAATGGCTGTCTCTTCAGATGAAGTGACAAAACCAACACTTCTCACTAATGAGGAAAAATCCTACAGGTGCCAATGAGGAGAAAAGGAAAAAGGCTAGAAATGAACATCTGTCTAGTGACATTGTGAGGATAATGATGAAAAATCTTCTTTGTAAGAGAACACTGTTTAATATTTTATAGATTCTGGGTTGAGGTTTGAATTTATGAAAATCCCCTGGCCAACTCTGCCAGGTACTAAATCCAGTCCACAAATAGAGGACATCAATTCATTTCAAGTTGGCCTATATCAATCAACCTCCGACGTCTGACTCAATTGAATTTTCCTCATATTTGGCGCCAACCGCCGTTTGCTAATCTTTGCTAAATGTTTAGCTATCATAGTAGCGTTTTCAAGTACGTTCCTATTGCTAATCATGTTATACGGTTGTTATACAAAATATCACACTTGAGTAGAAATGTTAACATTGTAGAGGAGTTTCAGGTTACATTGTATCGTCGACCTGTAGGCCCTATGCTAATTATTCATTGTACATTTTTATTATTTATTTATTGCATTTTTAATTATATATATAGGACAAAACACAATCACGACAAGAGAGACAACACACTACATAAAGAGAGACCTAAAACAACAACACAGCATGGTAGCAACACAACATGGTAGCAGCACAAAACATTGTACAAACATTATTAGGCACAGACAACAGTATAAGGGCAAGAAGGTAGAGACAACAATACATCACACAAAGCAGCCATTGTCAGTAAGTGTCAATGACTGAGTCTGTGATAAAACTGTTCTTAATTAACTGACTTGCCTAGTTAAATTAAATAAAAATACCACAGATTCTTTGTGGGCTGATTTTGAGCAGTGAGAAAGAGGTGACGTGAGAGGTTTTACTCCCCCCAAATCAGTCCACGAAAATAAGCCCATGAAGTGAGGAATTTTTGTAAGGAGAACAACGAGAGGGTCGAATTTGGTCAACAAAACATTTAAATGCTAATTTTCTACGTGGAGGTTATTTCATCAAATTAAAGTTTCGTAATGGTTAGGTTGTTACGAATGTACTGATATAAGTGGATGCACATGGCATTTCGGCAACCTTCTTTATGTCGGAGTTGTGCCTGTTTTCATAGATATAGATAGAGGACTCATCATGGATAAAACCTATTTTAGAATGGACATTGCCATTGAGGGCTTCTGCCATTTTAAACCAGTTGGGAATTGGGTGGGAATTCCTATGGGTGGGAATTCCTATGAGTTGGGAGCAATCAGCCAATGAAGAAGAAAATATACTACTTTAAAATGGAGATAGCATGGCCAGTGAGGCCATTGAGGCTGTCGCAGACAGTATAATGGCACAGACACATAGATGAGTCCTCAATCTATCTCTATGGCCTGTTCTGCTCAATTCTAAATTCTGGAAAATGGTCAAATCCCTGAAGGGTTCTACTTCCTCCTCTCTACCACAACAAATTAATTCAGACACTGGCCTCATTACAGAAAAAATGCCATCAATTGATGCATTTAATCACCATTTATATTTCAGCGGGCTATCTCTTTGAAATAACTTCTAAGTCTATTCACAATGATACTGAGCTGGATGCTGATATGGGAAACTCGCTGAGTGATCAGAGAAACGATGGTCAAAGCTTTTCTTTTAGGCTATTTACAGAAAAATAAGTCCAGGATGCTTTGCTAGCAATAGACAAGAAATCCACATGGGCCAACCAATTGGATCCTGGTCTGCTTAAGTGTCCAGCGCCCTTCATTATAGGCTCAATTAACCCACGCTTTTTATTGAAAATTATTATCAGGAAATATTCCAAAACTATGGAAATAAATCAGGTCTTGTGCTGCCACTCAATAACAGTGGGGATAGTAGAGATCTTAATAATTATTGTCCCATTTCAAGGCTTCCTTGTCTAGCTAAGATTTTCAAAGCCTTGGTAAATGTACCACATTGTTCTTTTTCATCTGAAAAAATGTATTTTGAATGTAAATCAATCAGGGTTTAGGCCGGGGCATAGCTACTTTACAGTAACCACTTTAGTTGATCTTGTCAATGCTTTAGACACTAAAATGAAATGTGCTTTGTTTGTGGACCTGTCAAAAGCTTTTGATACTGTTGTTCATTCTATTAATTTTAATTAGTTGTCCTCTATAGGCCTGAGCTCCGACGCCTGTTCTTGGTTTCATGATTCTTTTAGAGACAGAAATCATGTGATTGTGAAATCAGGCCACAGAGGTGTACCACAGGGGTCGATATTGGGACCTGCTCTTTTCACTCTTTATGTAAACACCATTGGTCAATCTGTAGAAAATGGTCAACTTCATCTATATGCAGATGATAGTATTATGTATGCTATTGCCCTGACTGTTGATCTGTCAGTGTCAAAACTATAGTCGGATTTTATAGCTATGCAGGAATCCCTTGCTGATTTAAAACTTGTGCTTAATACGGGCAAAACCAAATATACATTGTTTTAAAACTCTCTGAAGAATGTTTCAGATAAACTACATGTTCACGCATGTAAATACTTAGGCATTTGGATTTATAAGGACTTGACATTTAAAAAACATAGTTGAGCTGGTTAAGAAGATAAGATTTAAAGTTGGCTTATTCCACAGAAACAGATGTGCATTTCTCTAAGCAGTAGGAAGCAGATTATTCAGTCTTTTTATCTTTTCTTGATTATGGTGATGTTATTCATCAAAGTGCAGCTGCAACTACCCTTACAGCTTTGGATGCCATCTACCATAATGCCCTTTGTTTTGTTACTGGTGACAGTTTTGATACTCATCACTGTATCCTGCATCAAAATGTTGGCGGGACTTCGCTAAAGACCCGTAGATCTCTACATTACTCAGTTTTTTGAAATTCTGTCTTATCTAACTTTGCTGTTGAAGTATAGACAGCTGAGTTTTGTAACCCGTTCACAGGATGATGAACTCTTGAGGTTCCTAGGGTCTCCACCGAGCTAGGTATCTGCTTTCAGTTTTAACGCACCGTATTGCTAGAACAAAATTCTAAATACATTTAATCTTGATGTTCTGGTGCTGTTCAGGCAATTTAAAGTATTGATTGGGGATTTATTTGTGGATGAATGTAACTGCTTCTCTGGGTGAGTTGTGATGTTTTATTTGTGCTTACCATGACATTGTTTTTGTATTCTAATGTGTGTGTAGCAATGGAGGTTGGCAGAGGGGAGGACAGCTCATATAAATGGCTGGAACAGGGGGAATGGAATGGCATCAAACACATGGCTTCCGTGTTTGATGAGCCCATCCTCCCCAATTAAGGCACCACCAACCTCCTGTGGTGTGTATATATATATATATATTTGTGTTTAAAGTGTATTTTATATTGTATTATACAGGGCACATTTGGAAAAGAAACCTAGATCTCAATATGTCTTCCCTGTCAAAGTCAAATGAAATCTTCACACGCTTTCTGCCCTCTCATTGGCAAATATAGTTCCACCTGATCTCGCCTCCTCCTACCTGCCTTCCATCTTTGAGGACATGTAGTTCCATTATTAGAGCGGTCACATGACTATCTTGTCAATAAATAAACTATCTTTGTTTGGAGGGCGTGCGCCTGTCATGTGCATATTAGATATCAAGCAGGTGCTAGCTCTCACCGCTCATTCATTTGAATGTTTTATGTTGATCTGTATTTTCCTAACATATGTTAATGTTATCTTTTTTCCTGAGATATTCAAATGTGTTATGTACTGACCATCAATTAGCATTGATTATAGAGTGAGATGTCACTTGATGAAATATCTGTTTCGGTGTACTTTGGATAATCCCAGTGTTAGGGGTTGGACTTAAACTCAGATGCTCAAAGGGTTACATTGTATAAGTTGTCCATGTGATCAGGCCAAAGGCAATAATGAAAGACAGCTGAGAGAAAAGTTGTCTATCATAATCCATATGAAACCTGAGAGATAGAGGGAGAAGAGGAGAAAGAGAGGGGTGAGGTATGGAAATGGAGAGCATGGGATAAAACCAGATATCAGAGCATGGTTAAACCACTTATCAGTCAATGAATCAAATGTATTTATAAAGCCCTTTTTACATCAGCCAATGTCACAAAGTGCTATACAGACACCCAGTCTAAAACCCCAAACAGCAAGCAATGCAGATGTAGAAGCATGGTAGCTAGGAAAAACTCCCAAGAAAGGCAGGAACCTAGGAAGAAACCTAGGAAGAAACCTAGATAGGAACCAGGCTCTGAGGGGTGGTCAGTCCTCTTCTGGCTGTGCCGGATGGAGAATATAACAGGACATGGCCAAAATGTTCAAACGTTCATAGATGACCAGCAGGGTCAAATAATAATAATCACAGTGGTTGTAGAAGGTGCAACAGGTCAGCCCCTCAGGAGTAAATGTCAGTTGGCTTTTAATAGCCGAAAATTCAGAGTTAGAGACAGCAGCTGCGGTAGAGAGAGAGTCGAAAAACAGCAGGTCCGGAACAAGGTAGCACATCCAGAGAACAGGTCAGGGTTCCATAGCCACAGGCAGAACAGTTGAAACTGGAGCAGCAGCACAACCACGTGGACTGGGGACAGCAAGGAGTCATCAGGCCAGGTAGTCCTGAGGCATGGTCCTAGGGCTCAGGTCCTCCGCGAGGGGAGCGAGGGGGAGAGAGAGAGAATTAGAGGGAGCATACTTGAATTCACACAGGACACCGGATAAGACAGGATAAATACTCCAGATATAACAGACTGACCCTAGCCCCCCAACACATAAACTTTTGCAGCATAAATACTGGAGGCTGAGACAGGAGGGGTCGAGAGACACTGTGGTCCCGTCCGACGATACCCCCGGACAGGGCCAAACAGGCAGGATATAACCCCACCCACTTTGCCAAAGCACAGCCCCCACACCACTAGAGGGATATCTTCAAGCCACCAACTTACTACCCTGAGACAAGGCTGAGTATAGCCCACATGGATCTCCCAACACAGACAAAAGATTGTCAGTGATCTCAAGTGGCGCACACCTCCTAGGGACAGCATGGAAGAG
The DNA here is from genome assembly GCF_036934945.1 of Oncorhynchus masou masou. Classification (NCBI taxonomy): domain Eukaryota; kingdom Metazoa; phylum Chordata; class Actinopteri; order Salmoniformes; family Salmonidae; genus Oncorhynchus; species Oncorhynchus masou. Next base: position 25,998,958 of record NC_088224.1, on the reverse strand, counting down.
CACCAGTACACCAGTGACTCAGCCCGTGTAATAGGGTTAGAAGCAGAGAATCCCAGTACAGAGAGGGGAACAGGCAAGGCAGAGAAAGCAAGGGCAGTTAGTTGCTCCAGTGTCTTCCCGTTCACCTTCACACCCGTGGGCCAGACTACACTCAATCATTGGACCTACGGACGAGATGAGTCTTCAATAATGACTTAAAGGTTGACACCGAGCCTGCGTCTCTCATATGGATAGGCAGACCATTCCATAAAAATGGTGCTCTATAGGAGAAAGCCCTGCCTTCAGATGTTTGCTTAGAAATTCAAGGGACAGTAAGGACGCCTGCGTCTTGTGACCGTAGCGTACGTGTAGGTATGAACGGAAGGACCAAATCGTGGGGGATAGGTAGGAGCAAGCCAATGTAATGCTTTGCAGGGTAGCAGTAAAACCTTGAAATCAGCCCCAGCCTTAACAGGAAGCCAGTGTAGAGAGGCTAGCCTTGGAACAATAATGATCACATTTTTTGGTTGTAGTCAAGATTCTAGAACCTGTGTTTAGCGCTAACTGAAGTTTATGTTGTGCTTTATCCGGGTAGCCGGAAAGTAGAGCATTGCAGTAGTCTAATCTAGAATTGACAAAAACCTGGATTAACTTTTCCGCATAATTTTGGGACAGAAGTGATTTTTGCAATGTTACGTAGATGGAAAAAAGCTGTCCTTGAAATAGTCTTGATATGTTCGTCAAAAGAGAGATCAGGGTCCAGAGTAACGCCGAGGTCCACAGTTTTATTTGAGACGACTGTACAACCATCAAGATTAATTGTCAGATCCTACAGAAGATCGCTTTGTTTCTTGGGACCTAGAACTAGCATCTCTGTTTTGTCCGGGTTTAAAAGTTAAACATTTGCCGCAATCCACTTCCTTATGTCTGAAACACAGGCTTCCAGGGAGGGCAATTTTGGGGCTTCACCATGTTTCATTGAAATGTACAGCTGTGTATTGTCCGCATAGCAATGAAAGTTTCATATAATGTAAAACATAGAATCAAATAAATAAAAGCAGCATTTTCACTTCTAAGCTCTGGCTTCAAGTCGATATGGACACTGGCTTTTCTCTTCAATTTACATATGAGCTCAACTGCCACTGTATATTCCACCAATGTCCTCTCCAGCAGAAACAAATGTATAATTGAATCAATTAGAAACGGAAATCCTGGGACCTCCACTGGGCCTGTCGTAGTCTACCAAGCACAGACTGTCTTTGTCTTGCTTGACAAATTATGTAAGGTCTGGATGTAACATCCTGCAGGAATGAGAACCAGGTGTGTGTGTGTGTGTACGTGTGTGTGTGTGTGCGTACGTGTGTGTGTGTGTGTGTGTGTGTGTGTGTGTGTGTGTGTGTGTGTGTGTGTGTGTGTGTGTGTGTGTGTGTGTGTGTGTGTGTGTATCCATCGCAGAGATTAAACTCCTCTCTCTGAGAATTAGGCAGCCGTCTCCTGACACCCTGGTTATTGGTTCAGAATCAGAACACACACGGAGACCGCCCGGCTCGCCATCCTTCTACAAGGCTCTGGCCAAATGTTACACACTAGCCACTATAAACAGGAAGCACTATTCTGGAAGCAGTTGAAGTTGAAGTCGGAAGTTTACATACACTTAGGTTGGAGTCATTAAAACTTTATTTTCAACCACTCCACAAACAAACTATAGATTTGGCAAGTCAGTTAGTTCATCTACTTTGTGCATGACACAAGTCATTTTTCCAACAATTGTTTACAGACAGATTATTTCACTTATAATTAACTATATCACAAGTCCAGTGGGTCAGAAGTGTACATACACTAAGTTGACTGTGCCAAAAAACAGCATGGAACTGTTATGAACTTGAGTGAAGACCCAAACGCGGTTTTAACAGAAAACAGAGTTCTTTAATAAAAAACAGGAATGGCATAAATCCTCTTCCAACGTAGTCAATGGAACAAAAGAACGTAGTATAATGCAGGTTGCACCTGCCATGCAGACTCCGACAGGACAGGACAAGGTGGAAGCAAACGAGACGACAGCTTGCTTCTGGCATCAAAAAACACAAACAAGAATCAGACACTGAAAGTAGCAGGAACAGAGAAAGAAATAGAGACCTAATCAGAGGGGGAAGAGAGAACAGGTGGGGAAAGAGAGAATGAGCTAGTTAGGGAAATGAAGAACAGCTGAGGGATGAGAGACAGAGAAGGTAACCTAAAAAGACCAGCAGAGAGAGAGAATGAAGAGAAAGGACAGGAACAGACATAACAAGACATGACAGTACCCCCCACTCACCGAGCGCCTCCTGGCGCACTCGAGGAGGAAACCTGGCGGCAACGGAGGAAATCATCGATCAGCGAACGGTCCAGCACGTCCCGAGAGGGAACCCAACTCCTCTCCTCAGGACCGTACCCCTCCCAATCCACTAGGTACTGATGACCACGGCCCCGAGGGCGCATGTCCAAAATCTTACGAACCCTGTAGATGGGTGCGCCCTCGACAAGGATGGGGGGAGGGACGAGCGGGGGCGCGAAGAACGGGCTTAACACAGGAGACATGGAAGACCGGGTGAACGCGACGAAGATAGCGCGGAGAAGAAGTCGCACTGCGACAGGATTAATGACCTGGGAAATACGGAACGGACCAATGAACCGCGGGCCAACTTGCGAGAAGCTGTCTTAAGGGGAAGGTTCTGAGTGGAGAGCCATACTCTCTGACCGCAACAATATCTAGGACTCTTGGTCCTACGCTTATTAGCGGCCCTCACAGTCTGCGCCCTATTACGGCAAAGTGCCGACCTGACCCCCTTCCAGGTGCGCTCGCAACGCTGGACAAAAGCCTGAGCGGAGGGGACGCAGGACTCGGCGAGCTGAGATGAGAACAGCGGAGGCTGGTACCCGAGGCTACACTGAAAAGGGATAGATCGGTAGCAGACGAGGGAAGCGAGTTGTGGGCGTACTCTGCCCAGGGAGCTGTTCTGACCAAGACGCAGGGTTACGAAAAGAAAGACTGCGTAAAAATGCGACCAACAGTCTGATTGGCCCGTTCGGCTTGACCGTTAGACTGGGGATGAAAGCCGGACGAGAGACTGACGGAAGCCCCAATCAAACGGCAAAACTCCCTCCAAAATTGAGACGTGAACTGCGGGCCTCTGTCGGAAACGACGTCAGACGGAAGGCCATGAATTCGGAAAACATTCTCGATAATGATCTGAGCCGTCTCCTTAGCAGAAGGGAGCTTATCGAGAGGAATGAAATGAGCCGCCTTAGAGAATCTATCGACAACCGTAAGAATAACTGTCTTCCCCGCTGATGAAGGCAGTCCGGTGATAAAATCTAAAGCGATGTGAGACCACGGTCGAGAGGGAATGGGAAGCGGTCTGAGACGGCCGGCAGGAGGAGAGTTCCCAGATTTAGTCTGCGCGCAGACCGAACAAGCGGCGACAAATCGACGCGCGTCACGTTCCCGAGTGGGCCACCAGAAACGCTGGCGAATGGAAGCGAGCGTACCCCGAACGCCGGGGTGGCCGGCTAACTTGGCAGAGTGGGCCCACTGAAGAACGGCCGGACGAGTAGGAACGGGAACGAACAGAAGGTTCCTAGGACAAGCTCGCGGCGACGGAGTGTGAGCGAGTGCTTGCTTTACCTGCCTCTCAATTCCCCAGACAGTCAACCCGACAACACGCCCCTCAGGGAGAATCCCATCGGGGTCGGTGGAGACCTCAGAAGAACTGAAGAGACGAGATAAAGCATCAGGTTTGGTGTTCTTTGAGCCCGGACGATAAGAAATAACAAACTCGAAACGAGCGAAAAACAGAGCCCAACGAGCCTGACGCGCATTAAGTCGTTTGGCTGAACGGATGTACTCAAGGTTCCTATGGTCAGTCCAAACGACAAAAGGAACGGTCGCCCCTCCAACCACTGTCGCCATTCGCCTAGGGCTAAGCGGATGGCGAGCAGTTCGCGATTACCAACATCATAGTTACGTTCTGACGGCGATAAGCGATGAGAGAAAAACGCGCAAGGATGGACCTTGCCGTCAGAGAGAGAGCGCTGAGAAAGAATGGCTCCCACGCCCACCTCTGACGCGTCAACCTCAACAACAAACTGTCTAGAGATGTCAGGTGTAACAAGAATAGGTGCGGATGTAAAACGATTCTTAAGAAGATCAAAAGCTCCCTGGGCGGAAACGGACCACTTAAAGCACGTCTTAACAGAAGTAAGGGCTGTGAGAGGAGCTGCCACCTGACCGAAATTACGGATGAAACGACGGTAGAAATTAGCGAAGCCCAGAAAGCGCTGCAGCTCGACGCGTGACTTAGGAACGGGCCAATCAATGACAGCCTGGACCTTAGCGGGATCCATCTTTTTTTAATGCCCTCAGCGGAAATAACGGAACCGAGAAAAGGGACAGAGGCGGCATGAAAAGTGCACTTCTCAGCCTTCACATAAAGACAGTTCTCCAAAAGGCGCTGGAGGACGCGTCGCACGTGCTGAACATGAATCGAGAGAGACGGTGAAAAAATCAGGATATCATCCATGTAAACGAAAACAAAAATGTTCAGCATGTCTCTCAGGACGTCGTTAACTAGTGCCTGAAAGACAGCTGGAGCGTTAACGAGGCCGAAAGGAAGAACCCGGTATTCAAAGTGCCCTAACGGAGTGTTAAACGCCGTCTTCCACTCGTCCCCCTCCCTGATGCGCACGAGATGGTAGGCGTTACGAAGGTCCAATTTGGTGAAAAACCTGGCTCCCTGCAGGATCTCGAAGGCTGAAGACATAAGAGGAAGCGGATAACGATTCTTAACTGTTATGTCATTCAGCCCTCGATAATCCACGCATGGGCGCAGGGACCCGTCCTTCTTCTGAACAAAAAGAACCCCGCGCCGGCGGGGGAGGAGGAGGAGACTATGGTACCGGCGTCGAGCGAAACCGACAAATAATCCTCGAGAGCCTTACGTTCGGGGAGCCGACAGAGAGTATAATCTACCCCGGGGGGGAGTAGTTCCCGGAAGGAGATCAATACTACAGTCATACGACCGGTGTGGAGGGAGAGAAGTGGCCTTGGAACGACTGAACACCGTGCGCAGATCGTGATACTCCTCCGGCACCCCTGTCAAATCGCCAGGCTCCTCCTGTGAAGAAGAGACAGAGGAAACAGGAGGGATAGCAGACATTAAACAGGTTACATGACAAGAAACATTCCAGGATAGGATAGTATTACTAGACCAATTAATAGAAGGGTTATGGCGCACTAGCCAGGGATGACCCAAAACAACAGGTGTAAAAGGTGAACGAAAAATTTAAAAAGAAATGGTTTCGCTATGATTACCAGAGACAGTGAGGGTTAAAGGCAGCGTCTCACGCTGAATCTTGGGGAGAGAACTACCATCTAAAGCGAACAAGGCCCTGGGCTCCCTAACTGTCTGAGAGGAATGTCATGTTCCCGAGCCCAGGTCTCGTCCATAAAACAGCCCTCCGCCCCAGAGTCTATCAAGGCACTGCAGGAAGCAGATGAACCGGGCCAGCGGAGATGGACCGGAAAGGTAGTGCGTGATCCAGAAGGAGAGGCCTGAGTAGTTGCGCTCACCAGTAGCCCTCCTCTTACTGATGAGCTCTGGCCCTTTACTGGACATGAGGTGACAAAATGACCAGCGGAGCCGCAGTAGAGACAGAGGCGATTGGTGATTCTCCGTTCCCTCTCCTTGGCCGAGATGCGAATACCCCCAGCTGCATAGGCTCAGCATCCGAGCCGGCGGGGGAGGGTGGCAGTGATGCGGCAGGTGGCAGTGATGTGGAGAGGGGAGCAACGGAGAACGTGAGCTCCTTTCCACGAGCTCGGCGACGAAGATCAAACCGTCGCTCTATGCGAATAGCGAGAGCTATTAAGGAGTCCAGACTGGAAGGAACCTCCCGGGAGAGGATCTCATCCTTAACCTCGACGTGGAGACCCTCCAGAAAACGAGCGAGCAAAGCCGGCTCGTTCCAGTCACTAGAGGCAGCGAGAGTGCGAAACTCAATAGAATAATCCGTTATGGATCTATTCCCCTGACATAGGGAAGACAGGGCCCTGGAAGCCTCCTCGCCAAAAACAGAACGGTCAAAAACCCGTATCATCTCCTCCTTAAAGTCCTGATACTGGTTAATACACTCAGCCCTCGCCTCCCAGACTGCCGTGCCCCACTCACGCGCCCGTCCGGTAAGGAGAGAAATGACGTAGGCGATGCGGGCTGCGCTCCTGGAGTAAGTGTTGGGCTGGAGAGAGAACACCACATCACACTGAGTGAGGAATGAGCGGCACTCAGTGGGCTCCCCAGAGTAACACGGCGGGTTGTTGATCCTGGGCTCCGGAGACTCGGAAACCCTGGAAGTGGGCGGTGGATCGAGGTGGAGTTGGTGAACCCGTCTTGTGAGGTCGGAGACTTGGACGGCCAGGGTCTCAACGGCATGTTGAGCAGCAGACAATTCCTCCTCGTGTCTGCCTAGCATCGCTCCCTGGATCTCGACGGCGGAGTGAAAAGGGTCCGGAGCCGCTGGGTCCATTCTTGGTCTGATTCTTCTGTTATGAACTTGAGTGAAGACCCAAACGCGGTTTTAACAGAAAACAGAGTTCTTTAATAAAAAACAGGAATGGCATAAATCCTCTTCCAACGTAGTCAATGGAACAAAAGAACGTAGTATAATGCAGGTTGCACCTGCCATGCAGACTCCGACAGGACAGGACAAGGTGGAAGCAAACGAGACGACAGCTTGCTTCTGGCATCAAAAAACACAAACAAGAATCAGACACTGAAAGTAGCAGGAACAGAGAAAGAAATAGAGACCTAATCAGAGGGGGAAGAGAGAACAGGTGGGGAAAGAGAGAATGAGCTAGTTAGGGGAAATGAAGAACAGCTGAGGGATGAGAGACAGAGAAGGTAACCTAAAAAGACCAGCAGAGAGAGAGAATGAAGAGAAAGGACAGGAACAGACATAACAAGACATGACAGGAACATTCCAGAAAATGATGTCATGGCTTTAGAAGCTTCTGATTGGCTAATTGACATCATTTGAGTCAATTGGAGGTGTACCTGTGGATGTATTTCAAGACCTACCTTCAAACTCAGTACTTCTTTGCTTGACATGATGGGAAAATCAAAAGAAATCAGCCAGGACCTCAGAAAAACATTGTAGACCTCCACAAGTCTGGTTCATCCTTGGGAGCAATTTCCAAACGCCTGAATGTACCACGTTCATCTGTACAAACAATAGTATGCAAGTGTAAACACCATGGGACCATACAGCCATCATACCGCTCAGGAAGAAGACGCGTTCTGTCTCCTAGAGATGAAAGTACTTTAGTGTGAAAAGTGCAAATCAATCCCAGAACAACAGCAAAGGACCTTGTGAAGATGCTGGAGGAAACAGGTACAAAAGTATCTATATCCACAGGAAAACGAGTCCTATATCGACATAATCTGAAAGGCCGCTCAGCAAGGAAGAAGCCACTGCTTCAAAACCTCAATTAAAAAGCCAGACGTCGGTTTGCAACTGCACATGGGGACAAAGATCGTACTTTTTTGGAGAAATTTCATCTGGTCTGATGAACCAAAAATAGAACTGTTTGGCCATAATGACCATCGTTATGTTTGGAGGAAAAAGGAGGAGGCTTGCAAGCCGAAGAACACCATCCCAACCATGAACCACGGGGGTGGCAGCATCATCTTGTGGTGCTGCTTTGCTTCAGGAGGGACTGGTGCACTTCACAAAATAGATGGCATCATGAGGTAGGGAAATGATGTGTATATGTTAAAGCAACATCTCAAGACATCAGTCAGGAAGTTAAAGCTTGGTCGCAAATGGGTCTTCCAAATTAACAATGATCCCAAGCATACTTCCAAAGTTATGGCTTAAGGACAACAAAGTCATACTATTGGAGTGGCCATCACAAAGCCCTGACCTCAATCCTATAGAAAATGTGTGGGCAGAACTGAAAAAGCGTGTGTGAGCAAGAAGGCCTACAAACCTGACTAGGTTACACCAGCTTCGTCAGGAGGAATGGGCCAAAATTCACCCAACTTATTGTGGGAAGCTACCCAAAACGTTTGACCCAAGGTAAACAATTTAAAGGCAATGCTACCAAATACTAATTGAGTGTATGTAAACTTCTGACCCACTGGGAATGTGATGAAAGACATTAAAGCTGAAATAAAAAATTATCTCTACTATTATTCTGACGTTTTAACATTCTTAAAATAAAGTGGTGATCCTAACTGACCTAAGACAGGGAATTTTTACTCGTATTAAATGTCAGGTATTTTGAAAAACTGAGTTTAAATGTATTTGGCTCAGGTGTATGTAAGCTTCCGACTTCAACTGTTGTATACTGGGAATAGGCTGGCATTTTAAGAGCAGACATTGTCATTCTATTTGAACTATGGCCAATATGTGCTATGCTGTGCAAAACGGATGGAATGTTTGGTTGTGATGAGGTGAATCAATGGTGATGAGATGGATCGATAGAGATGAGATGGATCGATGGTGATGAGATGAATCGATGGTGATGAGATGGAACGATGGAGATGAGATGGATCGATGGTGATGAGATGAATCGATGGTGATGAGATGGAACGATGGAGATGAGATGGATCGATGGTGATGAGATGGATCGATGGTGATGAGATGGAACGATGGAGATGAGATGGATCGATGGTGATGAGATGGATCGATGGAGTGTCGCTGCTTGCTGTGGCTGATCATTTTCCCCATCGGTGTCAGATTAGTGTCAGATCCGTGTCAGATCATGAGTGCTGCTAGGCAATGTATTCCCATGTGTTCTATTGGTAATGGGGAGGATTAGCCCTGTAGTTGTACTGGCTCTGAGAGAGACTCTGGTTTGGCAGCCAGCCTGGTAATAGCAGAACATTTTCTCATGAAGAATTGTGCCTTATTATATTGGATCGTTACCAGATGGACCAAGATGGACCTAGCTCAGTTAAGTTCCGACGCCCACCTGCCCAGCACCCCGGCTGGGGTGAGAAGGTCACCACCTACCCCCTCACATCATATCAACCCCCTTGTTGAGTTCAGTAGGGCACACCGTAGAAAAGTAATATATATGTTTTGAAATGGAAAAAGTCCAAGTAGTCCCTCCCTGATTTAGTCCCTGTTATTTCCGGTACCTAATGAAAATGACCCTAGTTCGTCAGGTATAGGATCTGCAGGTGGACTGTAGAAAGGTGAGTCACATTTCCTGGGAAAGCATTTAATGCAGTTCAGTGTGAGACATCAGGCTACGACAGGATGTGGAATTCTGTCCAAGTCAACTATTACAAGATTACAAGGCTGAGCCTGAAAAGTGCTTCCATAAGCATGTAATTATGAGATTGTGGGATAATTCATGGTCCTACAGAGAGCAATGGTTAAACAGAGAGAGAGAGGAAGTGGGGTCAGCAGTGCAGAGATTGAAACACTGGTAGGCTAGGATGTGATGACAGGGTATAAGTAACAAATTGCATGCTTCAAGATGAGAGAAAGACAGGGAGAGAGAAAGAGAGAGAGAGAGAGAGAGAGAGAGAGATAGGTTTACTGTCTGTCCACTAGGGTACAGGGAGATGGTGGTCCCATCCACCAAATTGAGAGGAGTTACCCAGGGGAGGGATTCAGGGGGAATGCTGATTTGGCTCAGAACACAGCTAACACATTACATAGAACTAATCAAAACAGGAGTCCTTAGGGTGGTGGACCATTCCTGATACGCACAGGAAACTGTTGAGTGTGAAAAACCCAGCAGCGTTGCAGTTCTTGACACAAACCAGCGTGCCTTGCACCTGCTGCCATACCCCGTTCAAAGGCATTCAATCTTTTGTCTTTGCCCTTTCACTCTCTGAATGGCACACATATGTAATCCATGTCTCAACTGTCTCAAGGCTGAACAATCCTTCCTTAACATGTCTCCTCTCCTTCAACTACAATAATTGAAGTAGATCTAACAAATAAGGGATCATAGCTTTCACCTGGATTGACCTGGTCAGTCTGTCATGGAAAGAGCATGTGTTCTTAATGTTTTGTATACTCAGTGTATATCCTCACATCAGAATTCACTAACTACAAGGAAGAGAGCTTATTCATTCTAGAAGAGGAGATCAATGATTTCCGGGCCCAGGGAAATGTTCTGATCTGTGTTGATCTTAATGCTAGGACTGGAGAAGAACCAGATACCTTTAGCACACAGGGAGACAAACACATAACTACAAACCTCAGCATTCCTCTGCCCTCATATCCCCCCAGGAAGAATTTTGATCAAAACAACAACAGAAACGGGAACTACTGCAGCTCTATCGAACGCTGGGTCTGTATGTATTCAATGGAAGGCTACAAGGAGACTCTTTTGGGAGGTATGCATACATACAACTCACCTCTTGGCAGTAGTACTGTAGATGATGTCATCACAGACTTCGATCCAGTACTGACAGTCAGCCCACTAACACCACTATCAGACCATAGAAAAATGACAGCATATCTAAACAGGGAGAAGAGCACAGTAAATTACACAAGACCAATCAGTCCTATAGATAGACTAAGAATAGTAGGGAGAAGTACCAGAAAGCAATTGGCAATCAAAAAATGTAATCCCTCCTAGACAACTTTCTGGCCCACACATATCATTCAAATAATGGCAGTGTAAATTTGGCTGTACAAAACATAAACTTTTATTTATTTATTTATTTTTTACAAATTGGCATCCTTATCTAATTAAAAAAGACAAAATGGTTTGATTATGATGGCAAATCTATAACAAGAAAACGTAGGAATCTATCCAACCAAAAACATAGAAAACCAGGTAACCAGGATATGCTCCTTCAGTATTGGGAAACCCTAAAAGAATCCAAACAGACTCTTGGAACAACGAATGGACAACACAAGAGACACCATTTTAATGACATTGAGGAATCCATTGATTGAAACAACTTCTGGGAAAATTGGAACTCCCTAAACAAACCCCACAGAAAAGAATTGGCAATCCTAAAAAGTGACCTATATAACACTCACTTTACAGAACTGGTGTATATAGAAATATGAAATATGAATTTGGAACAAAAATAAATATCTGAAAAACTGCAAATTCTTGAATTAGCCAATAAAGACAATGTCCTGAGCAAAATTCAAATTGGATTCCTACCAAATTATCAAAAATCAGACCACATTTATACCCTACACACCCTAATTGATAAAATCGTTTTTAATCAAAACTAAAACAAAATCCTGTTTTTTGGAATTCCAAAATGCCTTTGATTCAATTTGACATGAAGGCATTTTTCTCAAATGTATTGAAAGTGGTGGGGATGGAAAACCATATGATGTCATCAAATGAATGTATACAAATACAAATGTGCAGTCAAAATTGGAAATAAAAATACACAAGGCCGTGGAATGAAACAGGGGAACAATGTGAGCTCAAGTCTATTTAATATATACATGAATGGATTTTCAAAAACACTAGAACAATCAACATCTACCGGGCTCACTATTAACAACACAGAAATACAATGCCTCCTGTATGCAGACGACCTGGGACTGCTGTCCCACAAACATAGAGGGGCTACAGCAACAATGACATCATCTGCAACAGTTCTGTTGGACCTGGGCCCTGCCAATCAATAAAATTAAAAACTAACTTTATTCCAGAAACGATCTCTATGTCAGTGAAACCGAGATACATTTTTACTGGGCACCATTGACACAGAACAAACACTTACACATATTTGGGCCAAAAAAAATAAGCTCCACAGGGAACTCCAACCTGGCTGTGAATGAACTGAAAGACAAAGCAAGGAGGGCTTTCTATGCCATTAAAAGATCTATCAAATTAGACATACATGATTAATATCCAAAAAAGAGCCACTAAGTTTTATAATAATTTAAAAACACTCTTACCATTACAAAGCCCTCAACTGCCAAGAGGTAACCATAGAGAAGATTCCCCTCAGACAGCTGGTCCTGAGGCTCAATTTGCTAACCACTACAAACCCAACAAAGCCTCAGGACAACACTCAGAAATGGCCCAAGCAAAAATACAAATATATCACCTATTGGAAAGACACAACAAAAAATTGAAGTAAACTTCAATGCTATTTGGCTCTTAACAGGCAGTACAAGGTGACAGGCTATCTGACTATTTTGACTGATACTGACTACTGTATGTACAGTGCCTTGCGAAAGTATTCGGCCTCCTTGAACTTTGCGACCTTTTGCCACATTTCAGGCTTCAAACATAAAGATATAAAACTGTATTTTTTTGTGAAGAATCAACAACAAGTGGGACACAATCATGAAGTGGAATGACATTTATTGGATATTTCAAACTTTTTTACCAAATCAAAAACTGAAAAATTGGGCGTGCAAAATTATTCAGCCCCCTTAAGTTAATACTTTGTAGCGCCACCTTTTGCTGCGATTACAGCTGTAAGTTGCTTGGGGTATGTCTCTATCAGTTTTGCACATCGAGAGACTGACATTTTTTCCCATTCGTCCTTGCAAAACAGCTCGAGCTCAGTGAGGTTGGATGGAGAGCATTTGTGAACAGCAGTTTTCAGTTCTTTCCACAGATTCTCGATTGGATTCAGGTTGGACTTTGACTTGGCCATTCTAATGCCTGGATATGTTTATTTTTGAACCATTCCATTGTAGATTTTGATTTATGTTTTGGATCATTGTCTTGTTGGAAGACAAATCTCCGTCCCAGTCTCAGGTCTTTTGCAGACTCCATCAGGTTTTCTTCCAGAATGGTCCTGTATTTGGCTCCATCCATCTTCCCATCAATTTTAACCATCTTCCCTGTCCCTGCTAAAGAAAAGCAGGCCCAAACCATGATGCTGCCACCACCATGTTTGACAGTGGGGATGGTGTGTGTTCAGGGTGATGAGCTGTGTTGCTTTTATGCCAAACATAACGTTTTGCATTGTTGCCAAATAGTTCAATTTTGGTTTCATCTGACCAGAGCACCTTCTTCCACATGTTTGGTGTGTCTCCCAGGTGGCTTGTGGCAAACTTTAAACAACACTTTTTATGGATATCTTTAAGAAATGTCTTTCTTCTTGCCACTCTTCCATAAAGGCCAGATTTGTGCAATATACGACTGATTGTTGTCCTATGGACAGAGTCTCCCACCTCAGCTGTAAATCTCTGCAGTTCATCCAGAGTGATCATGGGCCTCTTGGCTGCATCTCTGATCAGTCTTCTCCTTGTATGAGCTGAAAGTTTAGAGGGACGGCCAGGTCTTGGTAGATTTGCAGTGGTCTGATACTCCTTCCATTTCAATATTATCGCTTGCAGAGTGCTCCTTGGGATGTTTAAAGCTTGGGAAATCTTTTTGTATCCAAATCCGGCTTTAAATTTCTTCACAACAGTATCTCGGACCTGCCTGGTGTGTTCCTTGTTCTTCATGATGCTCTCTGCGCTTTTAACGGACCTCTGAGACTATCACAGTGCAGGTGCATTTATACGGAGACTTGATTACACACAGGTGGATTGTATTTATCATCATTACTCATTTAGGTCAACATTGGATCATTCAGAACTTCTGAACTTCTGGAGAGAGTTTGCTGCACTGAAAGTAAAGGGGCTGAATAATTTTGCACGCCCAATTTTTCAGTTTTTGATTTGTTAAAAAAGTTTGAAATATCCAATAAATGTCGTTCCACTTCATGATTGTGTCCCACTTGTTGTTGATTCTTCACAAAAAATACAGTTTTATATCTTTATGTTTGAAGCCTGAAATGTGGCAAAAGGTCGCAAAGTTCAAGGGGGCCGAATACTTTCGCAAGGCACTGTACAGACTCATTCTGCCCTCAGGAAGAGTTATAGACAGAGTTGCATTTTCTGTCAAGTTGTGACAGATATTCTGACATAAGAAATACATTCTTTCCTAAATTATAAAACAATACGAAGAATTTGAAAGCCTAAATTATAAAGATAATCTTAAATACATTCTTGGTGAAAAAACAAAATGCTGTGTTTTGGCAGCCACATTTGCGGCCTCCTGACAAAACCTGAGGGACAGCTAGAGACAAATACAGTGTGATTATTCAGATTAGCCTATTATTACGAACAGTCTCATATATTCCTGTCTTTGACCATGGTTGTTATATGTTTACTTTGACAATGTACGTGTTTTACTTTCCATGTCAAGAAAGTATATGAGAGAGAGACAGATGGGGAGAGAGAGAGAGAGAGAGAGAGAGAGAGAGAGAGAGAGAGAGAGAGAGAGAGAGAGAGAGAGAGAGAGAGGGAGAGGAAGAGAGAGAGAGAGGGAGAGAGAGAGGGAGAGGGAGAGGGAGAGAGAGAGAGAGAGAGGTGGGTGAGAGAGAGAGAGAGAGGGTGGGTGAGAGAGAGAGAGAGAGGGTGGGTGAGAGAGAGAGAGAGAGAGAGAGAGAGAGAGGGAGAGGGTGGGTGAGAGAGAGGGTGGGTGAGAGAGAGAGAGAGAGAGAGAGAGAGAGAGAGAGAGGGAGAGAGAGAGAGAGAGAGAGAGAGAGAGGGAGAGAGAGGGAGAGAGAGGGAGGTGATTGCAGATTGACTTTGCAAATACGAGTTGAAACGTGGCCCATGACCTGTGGATCACTTTCTGTTTCTTGTAAGGGCGTTTCTTACAGCGTGTTTGTGGTAGTTACGGCAATAAATAAAGCTAGGTGGTCTTACAGCATCACTGCTACTCAGGAGGAGAATATGTAATCAGGGATAATTACTGAGAGGAAGTTTTACAGGCCTTGTATCATTGTGTCAATGACGCAAGCTCCGTTCTGAGATTCACAGACATGATTTCCCTATGCTTCTCCCTCATGGAACGCACCACTCTGTACTACTTTGGTACTGTCAGGTTTAGAACCACTCTGTCCTAATACCAAAATGAGCTGTCATCCCCAAACTACAAATATCAAGCGTTCCCAATGCTCTTTGAGGAAAGCATAACTTCCCCATGGTACTTGCACCACAATTTTAATGACAGCTCATTTTGGTATTATGTTAACATGTAGCCGCTGACTGGAACAGACCCAATAGCCTGGAGGAGAGGGGATTCCGGCCGAGAGTAGAGCTTGTATTAGACTCAATATAACATTTTATTACTGGCTAATACATCTGTTGTTACTGACTTCCTGTTTCCTGTGAAGTTATAGCTCCTCTGTCTGTGGCCTTGTGCTCAAAGCATTTAATTACTAATGATGAAAGCACAATTTATTGACAAGTCAAAAACATATTATACTAATTATTAAAGAAAAGTCATTCTTTATATTCAATCAGTGATCTAATCATAGTAGACACAATTTATTTCATTATCCAAGGCAAATCATTTGAGACACAATTTGTCCTGAAAGTGATTACATAGAATCTAGCAAATATATAAAAACATGAACTTATTTATATTTAGTTCAGCTGTCCCCATACAAAAATATATTACATTGTCATAGTCATCCTTTACATACATTAAAAAGTAACCCAGAGTATAGAATCACTATTTATATACATACTCTGGCTTTTTCTGTTAAATCTAAACATTATGATGTGGACAACATATTCATCTGTTGAGAGAACTCCTCATCTTAGCTGTCAAATGCGGTTCTTGTGCGATTTGAACTAGTCTCATTCTATCATACAAAAACGCATACATACACAAACACATCCCCAGTGGTCAATATTTGGCAAACCAGTTGCACTGTCTGAGGAATCATTCCATAGCCGTCTCAATATAGCTGCATTAAATACAGCAAACACATTGTTGCCTTCTAAACAAAACTAGTGTCTGTTGGTGTTGTTTCTGAAGTGGGGGCACAGAGAGACCTTCCAACCCCTCAGAAGTGTACAGAGCCCCCCTGACCAGCGGGCTCAGTTCAGTATTTTTGCCCAGAACGTCCATTCTTCCCTTCCTTTCCCTTCCTCCTCTTGGGCCCCTGGAGTGTGGAGCCCTGGCCCTGGGCCTGCCTGACCTCCAGCTCTGACTTCCCATTCCCTGAGTCATTGTTCTGCCTGGAGTAGCGTTTACACTTGCAGGAGGTAACCACAGTGATCTTATAGGTCCTGGACCTTCCGTCCTGACACTGCAGGCTGATGCGCTGGGTCCGGGTCCGGTCGATGACGCAGCGCCACTCCTGGGCCTCCCTGCGGCTCCAGAACTTTCCGGTGTAGCCGGGACCAGAGCCGATCCAGTTGGGCAGTAGGTGGGAGGGAAGACACTCCCCGGCACACACCAGCTCCTTGACCGGGTTCAGGCTGGTGCACTGACCATCTGAGATGTACTTGGTGGAACGCAGCTCTCTGCAGCCCACCTGGCTCTGTGCCTGACCCTGCTCTGTGATTGAGAGGGGAGGAGAGAGTGTTACATTCTGTCAGATACATATTGCATGGCATTATCTATTGGACATTGCAAATACTTGAATTTGATTTAGTTTGGAGTTTGGCTTTTGGATTATTCCATTTGCTGCTCATAAAGATTCGTTTTGACAGGAACTGCGGCATGATCAGGGGCATCTGAAAGACAGCATGAGTTGACAAGAGGTCCAACACAACTCCAAATTCTTGAACTTTCTCCCATTCAAACAGAAGTCTATGATTTATATTTCATTTTCATTTAGTCCCATTCATGTCTATATGGAAAATGTGCCTATATAAGGAATTAAATAATTCCAAATGTCAGGATCGGTGAGGACAATGAATCTATATGAATCGTCGAATCAATACATTTGATATGCACATAAAAATGCAATTCACCTTTCCGCGCAGCGCTGGTCAAACGCCTTCCTCCGTTGCGTGCTTGATTCATTGATACATTACTACTCGGTGTATCCTGGACCGTACTGATCAACTGAGCGTTTAACTTTTCCGTGGCGTTGTTCTTAGCAGCTTGACAGTTACTTATAAGAAGGAAGAAGAGCGCGAGCTGGAAAACACTCGTGGTAAGAAGCATCCCTGCAACTCTCCGTAGGCACTCCGCAGGCAGATAGACACAGGTAGGTAGGTAGGTAGGTAGGTAGGTAGGTAGTTGTGTCGTTATGATGTTACTTGTCGTTCAGTCGCTTATATACCCGCCCCTTGTCTTGGCACGACCCCGCGTGCATGTAGTGCGTACATTTTATGAATCAACTAGGCGTTTTCACGCATAGCCTACGCCCACTGAAGCAAAGGGTAATGCGTTTTTTTGTTTGTATTCCTCCAATGTAGAGCCTTCCTACCAGTCAGTCAACACAGCAGTTAACTGTGTAAATAATTGATTAATGATTACATTTTTGTAAATTGTAAGTAGACAATAAAAGAGTTTGCCAAAAAGGTTGTATGTGCCACATGCCAGAGGCATATCCTTTGATAGTCTATTTCATGATGATTTGTAAGTTCAAGTTCATATTTTATTCCATGTCTGAACGGATTGATTTGGTTTAGCAAGGGAGGTCAGCTGGAGACTCTGCAGTCACGCCAGCTGAGTGCTTAGCTCTGGTCCAGGGCGATAGTGAGCGATCCCAAAGTGAACTCGCTAATGCCCTGGACCAGAGCTATTGAACACTGTAGATCTCATGTTGTGTTCTCGGATCCAGTGATCTCTCCATCTCTGCAGGACAGGTGCTTCAGGTGATCTCACCAACACGATGTATGAAGCATTACCCAAATTAGAGAACAATAGAAAGGTTCCGATCTCCTCCTTCATCCCTCCATCTATCCCTTCATCCCTCCATCTATCCCTTCATCCCTCCATCTATCCCTTCATCCCTCTATCTATCCCTTCATCTATCCCTTCATCCCTCCATCTATCCCTCCATCTATCCCTTCATCCCTCCATCTATCCCTTCATCCCTCCATCTATCCCTTCATCCCTCCTTCTATCCCTTCATCCCTCCATCTATCCCTTCATCCCTCCATCTATCCCTTCATCCCTCCATCTATCCCTTCATCCCTCCATCTATCCCTTCATCCCTCCATCTATCTCTCCATCCCTTCATCTATCCCTTCATCCCTCCATCTCTCCCTTCATCCCTCCTTCTATCCCTTCATCCCTCCATCTCTCCCTTCATCCCTCCATCTATCCCTTCATCTATCCCTTCATCCCTCCTTCTATCCCTTC
The DNA here is from genome assembly GCF_036934945.1 of Oncorhynchus masou masou. NCBI lineage: Eukaryota > Metazoa > Chordata > Actinopteri > Salmoniformes > Salmonidae > Oncorhynchus > Oncorhynchus masou. The sequence goes on along the minus strand of NC_088224.1, from coordinate 25,980,879 downwards.
ATCCCTCCATCTATCCCTTCATCCCTCCATCTATCCCTTCATCCCTCCATCTATCCCTTCATCCCTCCTTCTATCCCTTCATCCCTCCATCTATCCCTTCATCCCTCCATCTATCCCTTCATCCCTCCATCTATCCCTTCATCCCTCCATCTATCCCTTCATCCCTCCTTCTGTCCCTTCATCCCTCCATCTCTCCCTTCATCCCTCCATCTATCCCTTCATCCCTCCATCTATCCCTTCATCCCTCCATCTATCCCTTCATCCCTCCATCTATCCCTTCATCTCTCCATCTATCCCTTCATCTATTCCTTCATCCCTCCATCTATCCCTTCATCCCTCCTTCTATCCCTTCATCCCTCCATCTATCCCTTCATCCCTCCATCTATCCCTTCATCCCTCCATCTATCCCTTCATCTCTCCATCTATCCCTTCATCTATTCCTTCATCCCTCCATCTATCCCTTCATCCCTCCTTCTATCCCTTCATCCCTCCATCTATCCCTTCATCCCTCCTTCTATCCCTTCATCCCTCCATCTATCCCTTCATCCCTCCATCTATCCCTTCATCCCTCCATCTATCCCTTCATCCCTCCTTCTATCCCTTCATCCCTCCATCTATCCCTTCATCCCTCCATCTATCCCTTCATCCCTCCATCTATCCCTTCATCCCTCCTTCTATCCCTTCATCCCTCCATCTATCCCTTCATCCCTCCATCCCTCCATCTATCCCTTCATCCTGCCAACTCTGTGCCCCTAAGAACCAGGGTTCCCTTTCACTCCTTTCACAGGGATCCTTGACAATGAATTCCCCCAACGTCTCCTCAGCTATGTTCCCTCCTTTGATAGCAGTGAAAATAAATCCACTGTAAAACTGTCCAGGCTCATTCCATATTGTTAAGCAGGTAGATTTTCTTTGGTGGGATGGGGTGGATGGGGAAACAGGATGATTGGGGTGGATGGATAAACAGGGTGGATGGGGTGGATGGGGAAACAGGAAGATTGGGGTGGATGGATAAACAGGGTGGATGGGGTGGACGGTGAAACATGATGATTGGGGTGGATGGAGAAACAGGGTGGATGGGGTGGACGGTGAAACATGATGATGGGGTGGATGGAGAAACAGGGTGGATGGGGTGGACAGTGAAACATGATGATGGGGTGGATGGAGAAACAGGGTGGATGGGGTGGACGGTGAAACATGATGATGGGGTGGACGGTGAAACATGATGATGGGGTGGACGGTGAAACATGATGATGGGGTGGACGGTGAAACATGATGATGGGGTGGACGGTGAAACATGATGATGGGGTGGACGGTGAAACATGATGATGGGGTGGATGGAGAAACAGGGTGGATGGGGTGGACGGTGAAACATGATGATGGGGTGGACGGTGAAACATGATGATGGGGTGGACGGTGAAACATGATGATGGGGTGGACGGTGAAACATGATGATGGGGTGGACGGTGAAACATGATGATGGGGTGGACGGTGAAACATGATGATGGGGTGGATGGAGAAACAGGGTGGATGGGGTGGACGGTGAAACATGATGATGGGGTGGATGGAGAAACAGGGTGGATGGGGTGGACGGTGAAACATGATGATGGGGTGGACGGTGAAACATGGGGGATGTGTGGATGGAGAAACAGCGGGGATCAAATCAAACTTTATTTATCACATGCACCGAATACATCAAGTGTAGACCTTACCGTGAATTGTTTACTTACAAGCCTTTAACCAACAGTGCAGTTCAAGAAAGAGTTAAGAAAATATTTACCAAATAAACTAAAGTAAAAAAATAAATATAAAATAACAATAACGAGGCTATATACAGGGGGTACCGGTACCAAGTCAATGTGGAGACTATATACAGGGGGTACCAGTACCAAGTCAATGTGGAGGCTATATACAGGGGGTACCAGTACCAAGTCAATGTGGAGGCTATATACAGGGGGTACCGGTACCAAGTCAATGTGGAGGCTATATTCAGGGAGTACCGGTACCAAGTCAATGTGGAGGGTATATACAAGGGGTACCGGTACCAAGTCAATGTGCGGGGGTACAGGTTAGTCAAGGTCATTTGTACATATAGATAGGGGTGAACTGACTATGCATAGATAATTAACAGCGAGTAGCAGCAGTGTACAAAACAAATGTGGGGGGGGGCGGGTCAATGTAAATAGTCCGGTGCCCATTTGATTAATTGTTCAGCAGTCTTGTAGCTTGGGGGTAGAAGTTGTTAAGGAGCCTTTTGGTCCTAGACTTGGCCCTTCGGTACCGCTTGCCGTGTGGTAGCAGAGGGAACAATCTATGAATTGGGTGACTGGAGCCTGTGACAATTTTTTGGGCCTTCTTCTGACACTGCCTGGTATAAAGGTCCTGGACGTCAGGGAACTTGGCCCCAGTGATGTACTGGGCCATACGCACTACCCTGTAGCGCCTTACGGTCAGGTGCAGGTGCCGAGCAGGTGCCATACCAGGCGGGGATGCAACCATGCTCTCGATGGTGCAGATGTAGAACCTTTTGAGGATCTGGGGACCGATGCCAAATCTTTTCAGTCTACTGAGGGAGAAAAGGTGTTGTCGTGCCCTCTTAACAACTGTCTTGGTGTTTTTGGACCATGATAGTTTGCTGTTGATGTGGACACCAAGGAACTTGAAACTCTCAACCTGCTCCACTACAGCCCCGTCGATGTTAATGGAGGCCTATTCGGCCCGCCTTTTCCTGTAGTCCACAATCAGCTTCTTTGTCTTGCTCACATTGAGGGAGAGGTTGTTGTCCTGGCACCACACTGCCAGGTCTGGCAGATGTGTTGTTGCTTACCCTTACCACCTGGGGGCGGTCCGTCAGGAAGTCCAGGATCCAGTTGCAGAGAGAGGTGTTTAGTCCTATGGTCCTTAGCTTAGTGATGAGCTTTGTGGGCACTATGGTGTTGAACACTGAGCTGTAGTCAATGAACAGCATTCTCACATAGGTGTTCCTTTTGTCCAGGTGGGAAAGGGCAGTGTGATGTGCAATTGAGATTGCGTCATCTGTGGATCTGTTGGGGCGGTATGCGAATTGGAGTGGGTCTAGGGTATCTGGGAGGATGTGTTGGATGGGGAAACAGTGGGGATGGGGTGGATGCAGAAACAGGGGAGATGGGGTGGATGCAGAAACAGAGGAGATGAGGTGGATGGGGAAACAGAGGGATGGGTGGATGCAGAAACAAGGGAGATGGGGTGGATGGGGAAACAGAGGGATGGGGTGGATGGGGAAACAGAGGGATGGGGTGGATGCAGAAACAGGGGAGATGGGGTGGATGCAGAAACAGGGGAGATGGGGTGGATGGGGAAACAGGGAGGTTGGGAGCGATGGGGAAACAGAGGGGTGGGTGGATGGGGAAACAGAGGGATGGGGTGGATGGGGAAACAGAGGGTTGGGGTGGATGGGGAAACAGTGGGATGGGGTGGATGGGGAAACAGAGGGTTGGGGTGGATGCAGAAACAGGGGAGATGGGGAAACAGGAGATGGGGTGAATGCAGAAACAGGGGAGATGGGGTGGTTGCAGAAACAGGGGAGATGGAGTGGATGGGGAAACAGGGAGGATGGGAGCGATGGGCAAACAGAGGGGTGGGTGGATGGGGAAACAGAGGGATGGGGTGGATGGGGAAACAGAGGATGGGGTGGATGCAGAAACAGAGGGATGGGTGGATGGACAAACAGGGGAGATGGGTGGATGGGGAAACAGAGGGATGGGATGGATGCAGAAACAGAGGGATGGGGTGGATGAAAAAACAGGGGAGATGGGGTAGATGGGGAAACAGGGGGATGGGGTGGATGGACAAACAGGGGAGATGGGGTGGATGGGGAAACAGAGGGATGGGGTGGATGGGGAAACATGGGGATGGGGTGGATGCAGAAACAGGGGAGATGGGGTGGATGCAGAAACAGGGGAGATGGGAGCGATGGGGAAACAGAGGGGTGGGTGGATGGGGAAACAGAGGGATGGGGTGGATGGGGAAACAGAGGGATTGGGGTGGATGCAGAAACAGAGGGATGGGTGGATGGACAAACAGGGGAGATGGGTGGATGGGGAAACAGAGGGATGGGGTGGATGCAGAAACAGGGGAGATGGAGTGGATGGGGAAACAGTGAGGATGGGAGCGATGAGGAAACAGATGGGTGGGTTGATGGGGAAACAGATGGATGGGGTGGATGGGGAAACAGAGGGATGGGGTGGATGCAGAAACAGAGGGATGGGGTGGATGGGGAAACAGGGGGATGGGGTGGATGGGGAAACAGAAGGATGGGGTGGATGGGGAAACATTGGGATGGGGTGGATGGGGAAACAGAGGGATGGGGTGGATGGGGAAACAGGTTAGATTGGGTGGATGGGGAAACAGAGGGATGTGGTGGATGAACAAACAGGGGAGATGGGGTGGATGGGAAAACAGAGGGATGGGGTGGATGGGGAAACAGAGGGATGGGGGGTGGGGAAATAGGGGGATGGGGTGGATGGGGAAACAGGGGTATTGGGGTGGATGGGGAAACCGAGAGATGGGGTGGATGGGGAAACAGAGGGATGGGGTGGATGGGGAAACAGGTTAGATTGGGTGGATGGGGAAACAGAGGGATGGGGTGGATGGACAAATAGGGGAGATGGGGTGGATGGGGAAACAGAGGGATGAGGTGGATGGGGAAACAGAGGGATGAGGTGGATGGGGAAACAGAGGGATGAGGTGGATGGGGAAACAGAGGGTTGGGGTGGATGGGGAAACAGAGGGATGGGGTGGATGGGGAAACAGAGGAATGGGGTGGATGGGGAAACAGAGGGATGGGGTGGATGGGGAAACAGAGGGGTGGGGTGGATGGGGAAACAGAGGGATGGGGTGGATGGGGAAATAGGGAGATGGGGTGGATGGGGAAATAGGGAGATGGGGTGGATGGGGAAACAGAGGGATGGGGTGGATGGGGAAACAGAGGGATGGGGTGGATGGGGAAACAGGGGTATTGGGGTGGATGGGGAAACAGAGGGATGGGGTGGATGGGGAAACAGAGGGGTGGGGTGGATGGGGAAACAGAGGGATGGGGTGGATGGGGAAACAGAGGGATGGGGTGGATGGGGAAACAGAGGGACAGGGTGGATGGGGAAACAGAGGGATGGGGTGGATGGGGAAACAGAGGGACAGGGTGGATGGGGAAACAGAGGGATGGGGTGGATGGGGAAACAGAGGGGTGGGGTGGATGGGGAAACAGAGGGTTGGGGTGGATGCAGAAACAGGGGAGATGGGGAAACAGGAGATGGGGTGAATGCAGAAACAGGGGAGATGGGGTGGTTGCAGAAACAGGGGAGATGGAGTGGATGGGGAAACATGGAGGATGGGAGCGATGGGCAAACAGAGGGGTGGGTGGATGTGGAAACAGAGTGATGGGGTGGATGGGGAAACAGAGGAGATGGGGTGGATGCAGAAACGGAGGGATGGGTGGATGGACAAACAGGGGAGATGGGTGGATGGGGAAACAGAGGGATGGGGTGGATGCAGAAACAGAGGGATGGGGTGCATGAAAAAACAGGGGAGATGGGGTGGATGGGGAAACAGAGGGATGGGGTGGATGGACAAACAGGGGAGATGGGGTGGATGGGGAAACAGAGGGATGGGGTGGATGGGGAAACATGGGGATGGGGTGGATGCAGAAACAGGGGAGATGGGGTGGATGCAGAAACAGGGGAGATGGGAGCGATGGGGAAACAGAGGGGTGGGTGGATGGGGAAACAGAGGGATGGGGTGGATGGGGAAACAGGGAGATTGGGGTGGATGCAGAAACAGAGGGATGGGTGGATGGACAAACAGGGGAGATGGGGTGGATGGGGAAACAGAGGGATGGGGTGGATGCAGAAACAGGGGAGATGGAGTGGATGGGGAAACAGTGAGGATGGGAGCGATGGGGAAACAGATGGGTGGGTGGATGGGGAAACAGAGGGATGGGGTGGATGGGGAAACAGAGGGATGGGGTGGATGCAGAAACAGAGGGATGGGGGGATGTTGAAACAGTGTTATTACATAGGTGGTGCTAAAGACAGTCTGGAAGATGTGCATAGCAACCAAGAGGAGGCCGCCAACAAAAAAAGGTAAACAATGGAGTAATTGGGAGATGTAGCCGTATTTGTTTATCAAGGACTTTTGTCTTTATGACTGGCTGATACATGGATAAGAATTGACGTTCACTGTATTCACTGAGAATTTGTCATTAGAATGAGCTCTGTTTCATGCTCACTCTCTGTAGAGAAAAAGTCTGACTGCATATTGTATAGAACTATCACTGTAGCAAAAAGACCATCACTCTTCAGTACCCTTTGAACATTGCCAACAGAGTGCAGTAGCTATATTACCAGTCACCATCATCAATGCATGGATGGTATTAAAGGGGAAAGCTGCCATCTAGTGTCCAAACAAATATGGGCAAATCCCCATAAAAACAATGGACAATGAAGGAGAATTATTAAGGCACTCTTTATTGACGTAATTGAAAATGTAAAACTGTCAACCAACACAAAAGCCACTTAGGTGTAAAGGGTTTGCCAGCGTTAAAGTCAGATCATTATTGGATCATCATTCTACTCTGTGACATGGAATGGTATTGATACATCACTGGTAAGACATCTGTGTAAACAAAGGGAACATAAAAATAATGATAATATAATGTTCAAATTATAGCAGGAATACACAACTTAACAATAACGCATAAAGAAGCCCTTAATATTGTGTTTTCTACCCATGACCATACCTAAATAATAATAATATGACATGTATTGTTCAATAAGGTGGTCCCATTTCAACATGAGAGTGCATTTTTAAAATTACTACAGTGAGGGATGAAATTGTTATTTCAAGACATTAATTAAAGAATATTCAAGGCTTACATTTTAAATAAGAGAAGGAATTGCTCAAACGACATACAAAGAACAAAAAAAGAAAACACCACAGCTAATCCAAATACAACTCAATGGCTGCATTTACACAGGCAGCGATCATTTGCCCAATTATTGGCCAAAGATCTGATCTGACTTGTTAAAAAACCCGTTATTGGCAAAATATCAGAATTGGTCTGCCTGTATAAACACAGCCAATAGACTGTACATCATATGCACACCCTGTATACTTCAGCCTCCCCGAGGCAAATAGACCTCATTGGGTCCATAGTAACAATCCTTCCTTAGACTCCAGTCCAGCTGCCTGTTGGGTAAAGCATTCATCCTCACTAACCCCTTGCCCCTTTCTCTCTAATCTGGACTTCATGGCCAATCAGTTGTACTGCTGATTTTTTAAAAATCATTCTCCTTTAACCAGGGACTGATTCAGACCTCAGACATCAGGTGAATGGAATCAATTCAGTTTAATATTCAATAAAACTTTATTATTAATATCACTGAACTCTGGCCAATCAGTAACATTCATCAATGAATCAATACTACCCAGTAGAAAAGAACACCAGCAGTCCATCTCATTCCTGGTTGCAGGATGGTGGTCCCTCTGAGGATGTGGAGGGACAGTTCAGCTGGTCTGGCGCTGAGGGACCAGGACACCCTGATGACACCATGCGCTCCTCTGCCTTCAAACACAGCTCTGCCAGGAAGCTGGCTGTCTCCTTCACCATGTCACTCTCCTCATCTGGGCCCAGGATAAAGAGGAGAGGGGTAAAACAGTCTAAAGTTGACCTTAGAGGGCGAAACAAAGCCACAATTATGTAACAAGCTACAGTAGTAAAGTAGGCTATAGAGGCCGGTATACCGAATCCAGATTAAGCCAATTCCTTGGTTAAAAAGCATGTCTGAAGCACTATAGTACACTGTAGTATAGCTGCAGTAGGTACAGTGGGGAGAACAAGTATTTGATAACCTGCAAAATCGGCAGTGTTTCCTACTTACAAGGCATGTAGGGGTCTGTAATTTTAATCATAGGTACACTTCAACTGTGAGAGACGGAATCTAAAACAAAAATCCAGAAAATCACAATGTATGATTTTTATTGCATGACATAAGTATTTGATACATCAGAAAAGCAAAACTTAATATTTGGTACAGAAAACTTTGTTTGCTATTACAGAGATCATACGTTTCCTGTAGTTCTTGACCAGGTTTGCACACACTGCAGCAAGGATTTTGGCCCACTCCTCCATACAGACCTTCTCCAGATCCTTCAGGTTTCGGGGCTGTCGCTGGGCAATACGGACTTTCAGCTCCCTCCAAAGATATTCTATTGGGTTCAGGTCTGGAGACTGGCTAGGCCACTCCAGGACCTTGAGATGCTTCTTAAGGAGCCACTCCTTAGTTGCCCTGGCTATGTGTCGTTGTCGTGCTGGAAGACTCAGCCACGACCCATATTCAATGCTCTTACTGAGGGAAGGAGGTTGTTGGCCAAGATCTCATGATACATGGCCCCATCCATCCTCCCCTCAATACGGTGCAGTTGTCCTGTCCCCTTTGCAGAAAAGCATCCCCAAAGAATGATGTTTCCACCTCCATGCTTCACAGTTGGGATGATGTTCTTGGGGTTGTACTCATCCTTCTTCTTCCTCCAAACACGGCGAGTGGGCGAGTGAAGTTTAGACCAAAAGCTCTATTTCTGTCTCATCAGACCACATGACCTGGACAGGTGTCTTTTATACAGGTAACGAGTTCAAACAGGTGCAGTTAATATAGGTAATGAGTGGAGAACAGGAGGGCTTCTTAAAGAAAAACTAAGGTCTGTGAGAGCCGGAATTCTTACTGGTTGGTAGGTGATCAAATACTTATGTCATGCAATAAAATGCAAATTAATTACTTAAAAATCATACAATGTGATTTTCTGGATTTTTGTTTTAGATTCCGTCTCTCACAGTTGAAGTGTACCTATGATAAAAATTACAGACCTCTACATGCTTTGTAAGTAGGAAAACCTGCAAAATCGGGCAGTGTATCAAGTACTTGTTCTCCCCACTGTATATTGTATGTGTTTTCAACAGATAGGAGTGTGTAGTTTACCATTGAGCTCCCTCAGCCTCGGGGCATCCTTCTCCTGCAGTCCTTTACAGATCTTCTTATGGGTGAACCAGTGAAGTCGCTGACACATCAGGCCACAGTACGTCACCTGTAGTAGTAATAGGAAGCATTTATTCATCATTTTATAGGCATTCATAATGGTGTATTCATGGACGTTATCATTAAGTGTAACTAAAGTAATAAAGAGGGAAATGATTGAGAGAAACCCTGTGCTTGTGGTCGGAGGTGGTTTTCGTACCATTTTGCAGAGGGAGCATCGCTTCTCGGCCCCCCTCTCTCCACACGTAGCACAGAACTCAGCGTCTATGAAGGCCATCTTACCCGTGAGAGCCTGGGTTAGCACCGAGAATGCTGTCGGGTCGTTACCCTGGAGACAAGAGAAGCAGTGGAACATTGAACAGTAAACATTCCCATACAGAAAGTTATTTTTACTAACATCAATTGTCAATAAAATCAGAATTCATTGAACATGATCATGAACTCCTTAAAAAGGTACAATGCAGCCATTTTTATCTCAATACCAAATCATTTCTGGGTAACAATTAAGTACCTTACTGTGATTGTTTTAAATTTAAAAAAATGTTTCTTAGCAAAAATATATTTCTCAAGCGATAATTTTGCTAGGATTGTTTAGGAGTTTTTTGCAATAACTTTTGTTATTGACCAAATACTTATTCTCCACCACAATTTGCCAATAAATTCATTAAAAATCCTACAATGTGATTTTCTGGATTTTTTTTCTCTCATTTTGTCTGTCATAGTTGTAGTGTACCTATGAAAATTACAGGCCTCTGTCATATTTTTAAGTAGGAGAACTTGCACAATTGGTGGCTGACTAAATACTTTTTTGCTCCACTGTACATAAGTATTCAGACCCTTTGCTATGAGACTCAAATTGAGCTCAGGTGCATCCTGTTTCCATTGATCATCCTTGAGATGTTTCTACAACTTGATTGGCGTCCCCTGTGGTAAATTCAATTGATTGGACATGATTTGGAAAGGCAAACACCTGTCTATATAAGGTCCCACAGTTGACAGTGGATGTCAGAACAAAAACCAAGCCATGAGGTCGAAGGAACTGTTCGTAGAGCTCCAAGGCAGGATTGTGTCGAGGCACAGATCTGGGGAAGGGTGCCAAAACATTTCTGCAGCATTGAAGGTCCCCAATAACATATTGGCTTCCATCATTCTTAAATGGAAGAAGTTTGGAACCGCCAATGTTTGGAACCGCCAGGCCAAACTGAGCAATCAGGAGAGAAGGGCCATGGTCATGGAGGTGACCAAGAACCTGATGGTCACTCTGATAGAGCTCTAGAGTTCCTCTGTGGAGATGGGAGAACCTTCCAGAAGGACAACCAACTTTGCAGCATTCCACCAATCAGGCATTTATGGTAGAGTGGCCAGACGGCAGCCACTCCTCAGTAAAAGTCACATGACAGCCTGCTTGGAGTTTGCCTAAAGGCACCTAAAGACTCTCAGACCACGAGAAACAAGATTCTCTGGTCTGATGAAACCAAGATTGAACTCCTTGGCCTGAATTCCAAGTGTCACGTCTGGAGGAAACCTGGCACCATCCATACGGTGAAGCATGGTGGTGGCAGCATCATGCTGTGGTGATGTTTTTCAGCTCAGGGACTGGGAGACTAGTCAGGATCGAGGCAAAGATGAATGGAGGAAAGTACTGAGAGATCCTTGATGAAAACCTGCTCTAGAGGTCCCAGCACCTCAGACTGTGACAAAGGTTGACCTTCCAACAGGACAACAATCCTAAGCACACAGCCAAGACAACGCAGGAGTGGCTTCGGGACACATCTCTTTAAGGTCCTTGAGTGGCACAACCAGAGCCCGGACTTAAACCTAATCGAAAATCTCTGGAGAGACCTGAAAATAGGTGTGCAGCAACACTCCCCATCCAACCTGACAGAGCTTGGGAGGATCTGCAGAGAAGACTGGGAGAAACTCCCCAAATACAGGTGTGCCAAGCTTGTAGCGTCATACCCAAGAAGACTTGAGGCTGTAATTGCTGCCAAAGGTGCTTCAACAAAGTACTGAGTAAAGGGTCTGAATACTTATGTAAATGTAATAATGCAGTTTATTATTTTTAATGAATTAGCAAAAATTGTGTGTGGATTGATGAGGGGAAAAACTATTTAATCAATTTTAGAATAAGGCTGTAACCTAACAAAATGTGGAAAAAGTCTAGGGGTCTGAATACTTTCCGAAGGCACTGCATGTAACCTTCAAACTAGCTGTTATTGGCAGAGAGGTTTGAAACTTTATTTGTTGTTGGTCTATTGAAGTAACTGTCCAGTGTTTCCAGATTTCTATGAAATATGACCTATAATTAATTTCAATATAGAGTGAAATAGTTTTCCTTAAAAAAAATGATAATTAATATGTTAAAAATAAACCTTTCTGTGTTGGAATGGTGTGGGCGTACCCGAACTACAGAATGGTGTGGTCGTATACCGGTCATTAAAAATGTTAATGCAAGTAGACCACTGATTGGTCAGTTCATTGATATATTCTCAATCAATTTTGAAACGGTCTGTTTGAGATACAAGTTTGAGGTGGATTTTTTTAAGTGTTTAAAAAAAATCCTACTCATGTTTTGGCCACAAATACAAGTACAGGATTAGTCAACAACATAATTTGTGTATAAGTTCACAGAATCTGACCTTTTAAAAAAGTGAGATTTTCACTGGACAGTTACTTTACCTTGGCGTTTTAATGTAAGCTTTAATGTAAGCTTTTAATGTAAGCTTGCGGGATCAGGTGGCTTTGCAAGGCTAACTTTAACTTATGCCACCTGGTGATGTCACCAGGCAGGCCAAAACTCCACCCATGCAAAACGTGCTGAACTTTCAGGTGGTCTTTTCAAACAGCTCTTACACTAAAAGGGTATTATCGTCATTTTCAAAAATTCCCAGTATTATTCCAACCTCATAGTGTGGAAATGTACAGTATATAAAACACAGGAAATCACGTTTTTGTCACGCCCTGGTCTATATTTATTATGTTATCTTAATTTATTGGGTCAGGCCAGGGTGTGACATGGGTTTATTTGTAGTGTGTTTCGTCTTGGGGTTGTGTGGGGTGTATAGATTAGTCTATGGCTGCCTGAGGCGGTTCTCAATCAGAGTCAGGTGATTATCGTTGTCTCTGATTGGGAACCTGGGTAGCCTGGGTTTCACTGTGTGTTTCTGGGTGATTGTTCCTGTCTCTGTGTTTGTTGCACCAGTCAGGGCTGTTTCAGTTTTTCGATGTTTGTTGTTTTGTATTGTTCGTGTTCTTCATCATTAAAGATGTATCGAACGAACCACGTTGCATTTTGGTCCGATCCTTGTTCCACCTCTTCGTCAGAGGAGGAGTTGGAAGAAACCCGTTACAGAATCACCCACCACAAACGGACCAAGCAACGTGTCAACAGGCAGGAGCCACAGGAGAAGCAACAAAGGCAGCAACAGCGATCACAGGACTTCTGGACTTGGGAGGAGATATTGGACGGAAAAGGACCCTGGGCACAGCCTGGAGAATATCGCCGTCCCAAGGAAGAACTTGAGGCGAAGAAAGCGGAGAGGCGCTGGTATGAAGAGGCAGCTCGGCGACGCGGTTGGAAGCCCGAGAGTCAGCCCCAAAAATTTCTTGGGGGGGGCTAACAGGGAGTATGGCTACGTCAGGTAGGAGACCTGCGCAAACTCCCTGTGCTTACCGGGGGCTAGAGAGACCGGGCAGGCACGTGTTATGCTGTGGTGCGCACAGTGTCTCCAGTGCGGGTGCATAGCCCGGTGCGTTCTATTCCAGCTCCGCGTATCGGCCGGGCTAGATTGAGCGTCGAGCCAAATGCCATGAAGCCGGCTCTACGCATCTGGTCCCCAGTGCGTCTCCTTGGGCCAGCTTACATGGCACCAGCCTTACGCTCAGTATCCCCGTTTCGCCTGCATAACCCAGTGCGGGCTATTCCACCATGCCGCACTGGCAGAGCGACCGGGAGTATTCAACCAGGTAAGGTTGGGCAGGCTCGGTGCTCAAGAGCTCCAGTGCGCCTGCACGGTCCGGTCTACCCAGTACCACCTCCACACCCCAGCCCTCCGCTGGCAGCTCCCCGCACCAGGCTTCCTGTGCGTGTCCTCGGCCCAGTACCACCAGTGTCAGCACCACGCATCAGACCTACTGTGCGCCTCGCCTCTCCAGCGCTGCCGGAGCCTTCCTCCTCTCCTGTGCTGCTGGAGCCTCCCGCCTGTTTTGCGCTGCCAGAGCCTTCCGCCTCTACAGCGTTGCCGGAGTCTCCTGCCCGTTTAGCGCAGCCAGAGCTGCCAGTCTGCATGGAGCAGCCAGAGCTGCCAGTCTGCATGGAGCAGCCAGATCTGCCAGTCTGCATGGAGCAGCTAGAGCTGCCAGTCTGCATGGAGCAGCCAGAGCTGTCAGTCTGCTTGGAGCAGCCAGAGCTGCCAGTCTGCATGGAGCTGCCAGTCTGCATGGAGCTGCCAGTCTGCATGGAGCTGCCAGTCTGCAAGGAGCTGCCAGTCTGCAAGGAGCTGCCAGTCTGCAAGGAGCTGCCAGTCTGAAAGGAGCTGCCAGAGCTGTTAGTCTGCATGGAGCAGCCAGAGCTGTCAGTCTGCAAGAAACCGCCAGAGCTGTCAATCTGCATGGAGCAGCCAGAGCCGCCAGTCAGCATGGAGCAGCCAGAGCCGCCAGTCAGCGTGAAGCAGCCAGAGCTGCCAGTCAGCGTGCAGCAGCCAGAGCCGCCAGTCAGCATGGAGCAGCCAGAGCCGCCAGTCAGCGTGAAGCAGCCAGAGCTGCCAGTCAGCGTGGAGCAGCCAGAGCCGTCAGTCTGCCAGGATCCGCCAGTCAGCCAGACTCTTCCAGATCTGCCAGTCAGCCAGACTCTTCCAGATCTGCCAGTCAGCCAGACTCTTCCAGATCTGCCAGTCAGCCAGACTCTTCCAGATCTGCCAGTCAGCCAGACTCTTCCAGATCTGCCAGTCAGCCAGACTCTTCCAGATCTGCCAGTCAGCCAGACTCTTCCAGATCTGCTAGTCAACCAGACTCTTCCAGATATGCTAGTCAACCAGACTCTTCCAGATATGCTAGTCAACCAGACTCTTCCAGATCCGCCAGTCAGCCAGGATCTGCCAGAACTGCCAGCCAGCCAGGATCTGCCGAATTCAACAACCTGGCTGGGCTTCCTCTCAGTGTTGGGCTTCCTCTCAGTGCTGGGCTTCCTCTCAGTGCTGGGCTTCCTCTCAGTGCTGGGCTTCCTCTCAGTGCTGGGCTTCCTCTGTCCCGAGCTGTCCCTCTGTCCCGAGCTGTCCCTCTGACCCGAGCTGCCCCTCTGTCCCGTGCTGCCCCTCTGTCCCGAGCTGCCCCTCAGTCCAGTGGGTTTCTGGGTGAGGACTACTAGGCCATGGTCGGCGGCGAGGGTGGATAATCCTAGGACGCGAGGAGGGGAGACTAAGACATTCATAGAGTGGGTTCCACGTCCCGAGCCGGAGCCGCCACCATGGACAGACGCCCACCCGGACCCTCCCTATTGTTTTTGTTGTGCGTCCGGGAGTCCGCACCTTAGGGGGGGGTTCTGTCACGCCCTGGTCTATATTTATTATGTTATCTTCATTTATTGCGTCAGGCCAGGGTGTGACATGGGTTTATTTGTAGTGTGTTTCGTCTTGGGGTTGTGTGGGGTGTATAGATTAGTCTATGGCTGCCTGAGGCGGTTCTCAATCAGAGTCAGGTGATTATCTTTGTCTCTGATTGGGAACCATATTTAGGTAGCCTGGGTTTCACTGTGTGTTTGTGGGTGATTGTTCCTGTCTCTGTGTTTGTTGCACCAGTCAGGGCTGTTTTGGTTTTTCGACGTTTGTTGTTTTGTATTGTTCGTGTTCTTCATCATTAAAGATGTATCGAACGAACCACGTTGCATTTTGGTCCGATCCTTGTTCCACCTCTTCGTCAGAGGAGGAGTTGGAAGAAACCCGTTACAGTTTTGGACTGCACTGCCCCTTTAATATGTAAATGTAACATTTAAAAAATGTTGCGTAACCCAATCAATCTTCAATTGGTTAATTTCCTGAGAGGACTAATTAAGTGAGTCCATAACTGAGTCCATAGGAGGAGCCTTACATTGGATAAGACCTAAGTCAAAGGAAAGTTTGAATCAATGAATGACAGGAAGCTCACTCACAATCTCCACTGGTGCGATGCTCCTGACCAGCTGCTGTAGTAGTGCGGCTTCACAGTAGGGAAACTTCCTGATGCAGTCTCTAATGAACTTCTCCTGGTACTGAGGAAAGCCATCTCCATCCCTCCCCTTCAACAGGCTGAGAGAAGAGACACAAATTAAAACAATGTAAAGAACTGTCTATACAGTTTACATACACTATTCATGCAATATACAGCACTACAAATAAACTATGAAACACAATTAGTACCCAATGGTTAGTCTTGGAATTTTGTGCAATAACAGAAAAATGTATTGGACAGTTACCGGTTAGAATGCCAGCAATGCAATCAATCAATCAATCACATCCACCACTGTCAAGAAAAACAAGATGATGTACTGGGTGTGACACACACAACACACACACACACACCTCTTGATGAGCACATCTAGCTTGTCATCACGGTCCAGAAGGAAGGCCATGCATTTCTGCAGCACATAGCTAATGTAGTGCATCTTCATGGCCAGGACTTCATTCATATCCTGCTGCTTCACACACTGCTCACACAGCAGATCCATGACATGGTAACACTTCTCTAATGCTCCCACGTCCACCAGCAGAGGGTTCTCCCTGACCAGCATCACCAGCTGGGGGGAGGTGTGGAGGAAAGTGTTATAGAGAATATTAGAAAGAGAGACGAAGAAAGAGTTAGAAAGAGAGTTAGAAAGAGAGAGAGAGAGAGGGAGAGAGAGAAAGAGAGAGAGAGAGGGAGAGAGAGAAAGTGAGAGAGAGGGAGATAGAGAGTTAGAAAGAGAGATTTAGAAAGAGAGAGAGGGAGAGAGAGAAAGAGAGAGAGGAAGAAGAAGAGTACAATGCGAATATCTAATGACTGCACAATTTGAAAAGAAGGAAGAAAAAGAAAGAAAGAAAGAAAGAAAGAAAGAAAGAAAGAAAGAAAGAAAGAAAGAAAGAAAGAAAGAAAGAAAGAAAGAAAGAAAGAAAGAAAGGGGCCTGGTTGCTCCTCACCACATGCACCATTCCATCATATCCCAGTATTCCTAGTTTGCTGTTTATTATATACTGTAAGACTATAACACTATGTATCCTGCTGAACTCCCAAAGCGAAGGCTACTCTGTGAGACCAGGGCCATGAGGGATAGGGGAAATGAATGTCACAGCTCATGTTCTAGAGAAGAGATTCCACACATCAAACAAAAAGACACTTTCAACAAACTGAAGTCCTATGATGTAAAGAATCAGTATCCATCACAGAGACGCAGTGGCAGTGTCACGCCTTGGTCTTAGTATTTTGTGTTTTAGTTAATTAGTTAGTCAGGCCAGGGTGTGACATGGGTTTATTGTTTGTTGTATTCTTAGTGGGGTTTTTTAGTTATTGGGATTGTAGCTGATTAGGGGTGTGTGTTACATAGGTTTGGCTGCCTGAGGCGGTTCTCAATCAGAGTCAAGTGATTCTCGTTGTCTCTGATTGGGAACCGTATTTAGGTAGCCTGGGTTTCGCTTTTTATTTCGTGGGTGATTGTTCCTGTTTCTGTGTTAGTGTTCACCAGTCAGGCTGTAATAGGTTTCACGTTCCGTTTGTTGTTTTGTATTTATTAGTTATTCATGTATAGTTCCGTTGTTTGTTTCACTAATAAACATGAGTAACCTACACGCTGCATTTCGGTCCGACTTTCTTGCGACAAACGAAGAACGCCGTTACAGGCAGAAACTATAGATTAAGTACTGATTGGTCACTTTGCAATGCTACTGAATAAACACACGCTCCTATGACTTCATAACTGTCTCGGAAAAACACTTAGCAATAACTCAGTTGCAATCTCATCTAACCGACGTATGACAGCCACAAGGTGTGAGCAGTTGGTTAGACAGCCAAAACAGTTCGGACTTTTCTTGTACATTGGTGCACTGCCCCGACCGTAACATGACTTTAAGTAAGCATTTCGTTGGACGGTGTATTCCATGTATATCCTGTACATACGACTAATAAAACTTCAAACTTTAACCATGACTTTAGTCAGCAGGCTGATATAGCAGAGGTCTGAGAGTGTTACAGTGGCACCCCTCTCTGTGTCCTGCGTTCACATCCAGACAGATAGATAAATTTAGACAGATCTAAAGCGGGCAGCCGCTCCACGGGCGTGTGACTGCAGCCTGCAGCGGGTGAGGGTTGATCATGCAGAGAATGGAATTCAAAAGGACACTAGGCTATCCAAGCCATAGTTGAATTACAAAAGAATAGGGGGACTTGGGGGGGGAGGTGGTGGCAGCTGGGTATTCCATAACAAATCAGCCTTCCATCCTACCCCCCAACAAAATGCTAATATCAAGTGTGCACCCATCCCCACTTTCATTATTGCCAAAGATATCAATGTGCACTAAATCGGGGATATGGTGCCATTTAAGGGACGCAGCCTTAGACTACAGGAGAAACTGAGTAATCCAAAGCCTATTGGATTCCAGGAAACTATCCTGGCCATCTGAAGTGTCTTAGCAACACGATCAAGCCACTCCACTTCCCCAGAGTCAGATGAACTAATATATACATACCATTTGTATGTCTCTGGGGCAGTTTGAAGGAAGTTGATGGTCATTTCTACTAGCTGCTCCTGTAGACCTCACGTCATTGCGCTAATGCTAGTTAGAAATGGCTTCAGAAACTATCTTCAACTTCTTTCCAACTGCACGCAGAGACATCAAATATTATCCATGAGTTCATATGACTCTGGTCTCTTTAATGCATTTTAATTCTCTATTTTAAATAAACACTTGCACTAAAAGCAATCTCGTAGAGTGTGCAGTGCACAGAGGTTTAAGGAGAGGATTGTTTTTAAAAAGTTAGATAGGAACCATTTAGAATTCAATGTAGAATATAACATCTCCACCTTGACAGGGTTGAGGTTGCAGGTCATGATGATCTTGTGAAGAGGTCCAGCCAGTTTGGGAGGCAGTTTGGCTTCTCGCTCCAGCCCCTGGGGTCGAGTGTAGTACTCGAGCCGCGCTCGAGAGAAGAAGTTGTTGATCACTGTCACACAGTCATGCTGGCCTGAGAGGTGGGACAATCGTCATCATCAAAATTATCATCACCATCATCATCATCATCTCAATTTCCATAATCATCATAATAAAAACCCAAAAGTTTGGGACAAGGGGACTGATATCAGGGCTGTGGTTCATTTGGTTTTCAATTCAGCCTATTCAGAAAAAGTCACAAAAAAGCTGGGTATTTGCAGGAAAAGACTGTGTGAAAGAAGTTTAAGGCAAAATCACTTCTTTACCCACGAAAGCAGCCATCTGAGCAGCCGTGCGACCTACTGAATTGACCAGGTCTGTCTCTGCACCCGCATCCAGCATCATGGAGGTTATGTCTGTCTTTCCTGGGAAAGGGCAAGTTATGGCAAAGTCCAATTTATTTTCAGTTTATTAAATTATTATATGGTGCTTGTAAATGAGTTATGTATGGATTATGAATGTGGTATGAGGTCCTTTTGTAGGTATCCTTCAAATAAAATATGACCAATATCAAAATATTGTCTAAATTACAGTATATGCTGTATGAAACAGGATGCCTGCCCTGGACTAACCTGAGAGTCCAGCAAACATGAGGGCTGTGTATCCATAATCATGTTCATTACAATTGACGTCTGCCCCGTGCTGGAGCAGCAGACTGCACATGTCTGCCTGGCCCTTGTATGCTGCGTGCATTAGGGGAGTCATTCCATACTGAGGGGAGTCAGAAAAGATCATACTATCATTTAGGGTACTGATTCTACTGGCATTCACCTGGTAGCCTACTTGTAACAGCTTCTTTTAATGAATATCTAAGAAACAAACACGTAAATCAGTGGTTATGACTGTTTAATTACCATAGTAAATACCTGGTACTTTTGCACTGTAAAATAAAGTGCTACGGAAGTAAGGCAGGAAGAGACAGTTACTGTTACATGTTTATCCACACAATACTCAAACGTGACAATTATGTCAGCGCTGTACAGTATAGAGTTATAAGGCCAGGCTGAGACTGAGTGCGCATATACTGTCAAGATCTGCTGCTCCATCTGATGTTGACAGACTGAACACACTTGTGCCACTTTTTTTTTTTTTTTTTTTTACATCCTGCTCCCCCACACACACACACACACACACACACACACACACACACCCACACACATAACACACATACATACACACATATACACACAGACGTGGTCTGAAGTAGTCTGTGGGTTACATCTAGTGGCTGGAGTACTACATCCTGCACTCAAGAGTCTTAGCCATATGTCTACATAACAATGGAAAACATATGCTGCAGGCCTTCACCCACAGAATGTTATATATGTCTCCATGGCTACACCATCCCAATAACATCACTATTTACTTTGTGTCACTAACGCCCTATAGGTTTGTCAGACTATGTCAAAACTATTAGTGGTCATGCGTAAAAGATTTTTGTGAAATAGACTTTTAAGTGACATTTATGCGTTTTACTGTTCTAAACACCTCAGGGATATTGTGGCTAGTGTATGAATTGCTGTAAGCTAACTTGTACACTGATATATTGGGGAAGAGAATGACAAATCTCATCTTAGCATTAACTAATGACACAAACAACACAGGTAACTTTGTCAGAGTTTTCAACGACAAGACTCAATAGCCCCTATCCATACAGTACCTCATCCAGACACTACCTCATCCATACAGTACCTCATCCATACAGTACCTCATCCAAACAGTACCTCATCCAGACAGTACCTCATCCATACAGTACCTCATCCAAACAGTACCTCATCCATACAGTACCTCATCCAAACAGTACCTCATCCAGACACTACCTCATCCATACAGTACCTCATCCATACAGTACCTCATCCAAACAGTACCTCATCCATACAGTACCTCATCCAGACACTACCTCATCCATACAGTACCTCATCCATACAGTACCTCATCCAAACAGTACCTCATCCAGACAGTACCTCATCCATACAGTACCTCATCCAAACAGTACCTCATCCATACAGTACCTCATCCAGACAGTACCTCATCCATACTGTACCTCATCCATACAGTACCTCATCCAAACAGTACCTCATCCATACAGTACCTCATCCAAACAGTACCTCATCCATTCTTTACCTCATCCATACAGTACCTCATCCAGACAGTACCTCATCCATACAGTACCTCATCCAAACAGTACCTCATCCATACAGTACCTCATCCAGACAGTTGACTCTGACGTCCTTGGACCCCAGCAGCCGTGCAACCTCCTGCACATCACCTGGTTCACACAGAATATAGATTTTAGATATAAAATGAAACATGCAATACCTCTTATTAACAATATATCATGCAATTTGTATAAATGATCTGCGCAATTTCACTTTATCTCCCCATAGGTACAATGAGGTTTTTGCAAGACACTGTGAATGTGAAAAACAGGTGCCCTCCAGCAGTTTGGTATAAAATGTTTTAATTTGTCATAATGTGTGTTGGTGATGTATGGGAAGTATTGGAATTATTACTATAACATTATTACATCAAAAATGTAGCCTACTGATAATGCATTAATGCCTGAAGAATTTGTTTGATCATATTTTCAGATTCAGAGTTTCTAATAGTCACATGTACAGGGTTGCAGGTGTGATTACAGGGTACAGTAAAAGTCTTAGGCTTCGAGCTCCAACATGCAGGGCTAAGTGAAACAAAATAATGAAAATGGTCATGAAAAACAACACTGTAAATAGAAATAGCACTATATACATAAAAACAACTGTGGCAGTGATGACTAAACAAATGTCAATTGGGGTGGAGGCAGAATGTTGAGGGAGTGAAGTGGAATGACCATAACGGGAGCATGACCATTGAGTGAAATAAAAACTATAACAATTGTATTTTCTAAAAGTAATATAAAAAGAAATACAACAAGTAATATTTGTGTAACAAATGAAGACATTACTGTAACAAAATGCATTGAACAAAGGAAAATAACAGAAACGTGTTTACAAAGTCAGCCAAATAAATAAATAAGAAACTTACCTGCAGCAATAACCTGTAATATTTCTCGCTCAGCTGCTGAAAGATCTCCTTTCTTGGGAGCAGCCATTCTCTCTGTTGTTAAAATTGTATTTATAATTTCTCAATTCACAAGTGTTGACGAATAATATCTTGCTGTGGATGTGTGTTTATCCCAAAATCGTTACACCACTTGGCAGGCACAGGCGTGACGAGAGTAAAAGGTGATGGCCTTGACCAAATGTATAATAAATATGTAATTGAAGGGAAGTTAAACCATCATTGGACCACACCACTAAGTGAAGAAAAGAGGTGACAGATTGTCCACTCACTAACTTAAAATGTATAAATGTGTCCTTATTCCTCTTTACAATTTTAATAGCTTGTAATAAATGTATTTGGAGGAGAAATATCCTATTTGTTAATGTTATAGTTTGGTATATTTAATTATGTCTGGATTCCCCCTATACGGACATCTTTGGTTTAATCCGGCTGTATTTCAAGTGACTGGCCACTCTAAGCTGTTTTGATAAGTGACTGTTCTTGCTTGTCGTCGTTCATCTCAACTTGTTGTAGAGTCATCCACTGCAAGGTAAATCCCTCAAATATTTCACATTATGAAATGTAATAAATGTTCAACTTTATGAACTTGGCTAGGTTTGGTGACAAGTTTAGTCCTAGTTCTCTTAAAATGTTTGTTGTTTGGCGTAAGAAATGATTTACATAAGTACATTTTTGACAAATATATATTAACATTGGCTAAAGTAACAACGTGGATAGCTGTAATTGCCATTGCCAAGCTGGTTCTGCCCACGGTGCGGTGGGTTACAGGTGCGCCGTGCTCGCATTGGCCGGTTTTGGAGATGCCAACCGCCACTAGCTATGTATCATTTAAACAAGCTTTATAAACATTATTTGTGACATGATAGTGTCCACAGTCCTCCAAAGACATAATAGCCAACTGGAGAACGAGACTGGCATATTTGGGTATATTTGGAATTCGATAGTCTGTAATGACACGCAGTTCTGTCAGCACGTGCACAGATGATCAGTGATCCAAGAATAACGATCGAGGTGACCGCTCAGCACCCGCTGCCACTGAACTCTTTGGAGGGCATTAAAGCGGCTATAGGAGAGGATCTTCATTTCAGCCAGTTCGCTACAGCAGGAAAATAATCCTGCAGCAACGGGAAATGTGAATTATTATGTTGATTATGATTAATGAACATTTATGTAGTTGATACCCATAATATTTTGGGGGATGGAAATGTAAATGTAAAATAACTTTTTTTGTTATGGCTAACTTCCAGGAAATTAGACAAGACAGTTAATGAGCTCGCATTGACTAAGGCTTTTCAAAAAAGCTTTATGTCAACAAACTTAAATGCAGTGTTGCAGTAAAATCATCTAAAGCAAATTTGGTGATAGACAAAGAAAGTGAGGCATTAATGAAGTCAACATTGTTTTATATTTATACATCTCTTGTGATGCGGTTCTGAGCAGCACTGATGGATGTGTTGACATGACAACTGCATCAGAGTTTTGACTGACCCTTCCCAGCCTTTTGTTACATGCTGCCTGAAGACCTAGCTAGCCAGTAACTTGTTAACACCAGATACAGATAAAAGTGGAGACATAAGTACAGTATCTTTGTCACAAATTAATAGTGTAAACTTTCTTTATAATTGCTGACACCCTACAGTCAAATTTGGCACCAGTAGAGTTGCAATCTAGTTAAATAAATCACACCCCTCTGCAAACACGCATTC
Source organism: Oncorhynchus masou masou (assembly GCF_036934945.1). Taxonomy (NCBI): domain Eukaryota; kingdom Metazoa; phylum Chordata; class Actinopteri; order Salmoniformes; family Salmonidae; genus Oncorhynchus; species Oncorhynchus masou. The sequence goes on along the minus strand of NC_088224.1, from coordinate 25,957,890 downwards.
TACATTATTGGTTACAAGGTTGTACATATTTAAATTAGGTAAGAGAATATCATGTTTCCATTGGTGTATTAAAATGAAAGTTGGGGTGATGTCACCCTATCCCTTAATAATTCCGCCTCCTGAATACAAGTGTTTGACATGGGGTAGGGGACCAGTAACTTTATGATCAAACTTTATCAATGTGAAAGCAATAGTAATTTCTCATACTTTGGTCATCATACTTTGATCTGGTTTCATCCAAATATCATAAAATCATGTTTTCCATGAAATGTGGACTGTTCGTGGCCTTTAAATTTCAATGTGAAAATTATACGTTTTACACTGCAAGTTTTACATTTCCTGTGTTGCAGGAAAGTTCTCCTGCAACAATGTGATCAAATTAAGATCCAATACCTGTATTGTTGTCCACTATAATGAGAGCTGATGGCCAGATAGGGCGCAGGCATTCATTCATTCATGGAAGTGAAGTCTCTTTCGCTCACACAAAAAGAGGTGCGTTCTTTTATACTGTAGTCTTGAAACGTGAAACTAGTCGCGTTTTCTTGTCACCCTCTCGTACGAGCACACACTTTCTGTAATTCTTATCAGCCAGACTGAACACCGAGGCTGTTAAGTCTCCCCTTAACCATTCTCTGGCCACTGTTGCCTGCTTCCAGGAATTGTATTTATTTTGGGCATTGAATGTCAGTTGGACAGACCTACAAAGCTTGTGTTTGTTCATCTGTGCGTGTTGGTGACAGGCAGCCTGCTGTATGTGTGTTTGTGTGTGTTGGTGGCTGGGGAAGGGGTCTGTGTAACATGGCAATGGTATGTGACAATGCACATGGCTTGACATGTGAAACCATGAGGGGAGTTGTTGTTGAGAATACTGGTTGTGATTGACTATATAAAGCTGTGGTTATGAACCTGATCAGAGATGTTACACAAGTGCAGCCTTCCACATCAAACTGGTTCTCTGTTATGGAGTCTATGGAGTACAGAAGTCCACTAACAGAGGAAGAGTCTCTCCTGACCGACCATTATGCTGAGATTTGGCTCTAGGTGCCTAAATGAACAGAGGAGTAATATTGTGAAAAGGGGGTTGATTTTCCCCCTTTTCTTGTGATCAGACAGTGTAATAGGCCTTTTCACAGACAATCTGGTTGTGAAAAGGAACATTCTTCATCACAGAAATGGCAGATTTTCTTCTCCTTTTCACAATTTTACCTCAGAGGTGACGCATAACTCTATCTCCTCCTTAACAGAGGTCTGTGTGGAGGTTAACATCAGGTGAGTCCTGTTTACAACATCTTCTACACTGATAATTGCTGTGGGATCACTACCATCATCCCCCAGGGCAGACTACCGGTGCTTAGCCCAGCTCACTGTGCTCTCCCTGGGGGCAAAAATACTAAATCTGTGGGTATTGTCAGGTGCTTTTTAAAGGTACAGGTACAGAGTACACAGTGTGCACAGAGCTATAGGGAGACAAGAGGCTCACTCTAACCTAACTAACCCTAACCACCAAATATGATTCGTTGGTAACACTTGCACCAGAAGCTAAAATAATGCTTTATAGATTATAATAAGCATGTATGAGCCTTTATAATGTCTTAACACTTAAACTGCCGGGCCTTGCTTCCGCCCTTATTACGCCAATGAGAAGCCATTTTGACTGCAACATTCTAAGTCTAATAAATACATTTCATATGCTGTCAGAAAAATAGTAAGTGTTTTGGAAACCTCATAATTGTCTCTTTATGATACAATATAGAAATCCTAGTGGTTAGAGCATTGGGCCAGTAACCGAAAGGTTGCTAAATTGAATCCCCGAGCTGACAAGGTAAAAATCTGTCGTTCTGCCCCTGAACAATGCAGTTAACCCACAGTTCCCCGGTAGGCCGTCATTGTAAATGACTTTGTAAAAGGATTTGAAAGTCACTTTTTTTGCACTCCAGGGAAAAAAGTCCTCTTAAACGGCTTAATACACACATTATGTTCATATCAAAATTCTAACAACATACTTGTGTTAAATTGATGTAGAAAAAGTCAAGGACGGAGGGTGTGGCATGACAAATGTGACCGACCGCCTTGATTCTAGAGGTTGACCAGTTAATCGGAATGGCCGATTAATTAGGGCCGATTTCAAGTTTTCATAACAATCGGTAATTTTGGACGCCAATCTTTATTTAACTAGACAAGTCAGTTATTTTCAATGACGGCCTAGGAACAGTGTGTTAACTGCCTTGTTCAGGGGCAGAACGACAGATTTTTGCCTTGTCAGCTCAGGGATTCAATCTTGCAACCTTACGTTTAACTAGTCCAACGCTCTAACCACCTGCGTCACGAGGAGCCCACCAGTTACGCGAATGCAGTAAGAAGACACGGTAAGTTGCTAGCTAGCATTAAACTTAATCATTATCACTAGTTATAACTACACGTGGTTGATGATATTACTAGTTTATCTAGTGTGTCCTGCGTTGCATATAATCGATGCAGTGCCCATTCACGAAAAAGGGCTGTCGTTGCTCCAACTTGTACCTAACCGTAAACATCAATGCCTTTCTTAAAATCAATACACAGAAGTATATATTTTAAACCCTGCATATTTAGCTAAAAGAAATCCAGGTTAGCAGGCAATATTAACCAGGTGAAATTGTGTCATTTCTCTTGCGTTCATTGCACGCAGAGTCAGGGTATATGCAGCAGTTTGGGCAGCCGGGCTCATTGCAAACTAATTTTCCAGAATTTCCCGTAATTATGACATAACATTGAAGGTTGTGCAATGTAACAACAATATTTTGACTCGTCACCCGTTACCCGTTAGATAAAATACCGAACGGTTCCGTATTTCACTGAAATAATAAATGTTTTGTTTTTGAAATAATAGTTTCTGGATTCGACCATATTAATGACCAAAGGCTCATATTTCTGTGTGTTATTATGTTATAATTAAGTCTATGATTTGATAGAGCAGTTTGGGTGAGTGATGGTAGGCAGCAGCAGGCTCGTAAGCATTCATTCAAACAGCACTTTTGTGCGTTTTGCCAGCAGCTCTTCGCAAGCACAGCTCTGTTTATGACTTCAAGCCTATCAACCTAATGGCTGGTGTAACCGATGTGAAATGGCTAGCTAGTTATCTGGGTGTGCGCTAATAGCGTTTCAAACGTCACTCGCTCTGAGACTTGGAGTAGTTATTCCCCTTGCCCTGCAAGGGCCGCGGCTTTTGTGGAGCGATGGGTAACGCTGCTTCAAGTGTGGCTGTTGTCGATGTGTTCCTGGTTCGAGCCCATGTAGGAGCGAGGAGAGGGACGGAAGCTATACTGTTACACTGGCAATACTATAGTGCCTATAAGAACATCCAATAGTCAAAGGTTAATGAAATACAAATGGTATAGAGAGAAATAGTCCTATCAATACTATATTAACTACAACCTTAAACCTCTTACCTTGGAATACTGACATCTCATGTTAAAAGGAACCACCAACTTTCATATGTTCTCATGTTCTGAGCAAGGAACTCAAACGTTAGCTTTTTTACATGGCACATATTGCACTTTTACTTCTCCAACACTTTGTTTTTGCATTATTTAAACCAAATTGAACGTTTCATGATTTATTTTGATGTATTATATTAAGTTAAAATAAGTGTTCATTCAGTATTGTTGTAATTGTCATTATTACAAATCAATGTAAAAAAAAAATGGCAGATTAATCGGTATTGGCTTTTTTGGTCCGGTATCGGTATCGGCGTTGAAAAATCATCATCGGTCGACCTCTTATCACGACGTAACACATGTGTGCCGTACAGAATCCGTCTGCCAGGGGTAGCGCTTCTCTCTTAGATGAATCTCCAGGTTAGCTATGTAACATTAGGCTATAACTAGCAAAGTAAATGGCTCTGAGATACGAATAATAAGATCATACACGTAACGTTAGCTAGCGAGTCATGTTATTCAACTGTTACTATGCACCTGCAACAAAGAGAGCTCAGATGTGAGTGCCTTTAGAATTTGGAATCAGGATATTTTCTACCTGTGGCCTGCAGTGTTTATATTTGTTGGCTTTATGTAGACTACTTTTACATATTGGTAATGGCAATAGAAATTACTAGATTTGTATCATTTTAATTTAGATGGCATTTTGATTAACCACATGACATTTCATTTATAATAGTCTTCATATCTCAAAAGTAATGAAACTGTTCCACGAAAATGTGCAGATGAGTATCATAACTTGCACGCAGATCAGTAGAAATGGTACGATAACTTGGCACTACAAATGAAAAAGGTTGCCGACCGCTGGTGTAGCCTATACCGGCAACTTCAGGAGCTGAATGGCAGAATCTGTGAAGGCCAGCAGCAGCGGGAGGAGGAGGGTTGGAACAGGTTTTTTCTTCTGGTTAGGCTGTATTGATATATGGCTCCCTCTCGTAATTTGTCTTCTTTTTAAATTGCAGTGCTTAAAGCATCAGACAAGCTCAGTAGCCTACATATAGCTGATTTTATTCAAACATATGGTGTGTTAAAAAAGTTTAAACATTTTGACTAATCGATTGGTCGAAAGAACAGACAACTCGGTCGACCGATTATTATTATTTTTTTAAGTAGGGGACATCCCGAATGGCATGTCAATCATAGTCAGAAGTTGTCCAAAGAACATCTGGATCTAGGACCAGGTTACTACAGTATGATTTTGGAATCTCCTCCAGACAACATGTTTTGGTGTGGTACAGTAGATTATACAATTCTTTAATCCCTTTGACCCTCTAGTGCTGGCCTGTCTCACCGTCTGTCCCAAGGAGGACTGTGCACTCAAAGACCCTTCGGTGTACCAACCTTGCATGTGTATCCCTGTGGTCATTCATGTCCTTTTTGTAATAAGAGAGAGGGAGACTTGTGCTGTGTGGACGAGGACAAGTGTGAGTGTGCATCCAACATGTCAAGTTTTAGAACACCTACTCATTCAAGGATTTTCCTTTATTTTTACTATTTTCTACATTGTAGAATAATAGTGAAGACATCAAAACTATGAAATAAATTATATGGAATCATGTCGTAACCAAAACACTCAAATTAGCCGTCATTTGCCTTGATGACAGCTCTTGGCATTCTCTCAACCAGATTCATGAGGAATGCTTTTCCAACGGTCTTGACGGAGTTCCCACATATGCTGAGCACTTGTTGGCTGTTTTTCCTTCACACTGTGGTCCAACTAATCCCAAACCATCTCAATTGGGTGGACGTCAGGTGATTGTGGAGGCCAGGTCATCTGATGCAGCACACCATCACTCTCCTTCTTGGTCAAATAGCCCTTACACAGCCTGGAGGTTGTTTTTGGTCATTGTCCTGTTGAAAAATAAGTGATATTTCATAGTTTTTAATGTCTTCACTATTATTCTAAAATGTAGAAAAGGGTAAAAATAAAAACCTTTGAATGAGGTGTGTCCAAACCTTTGACAGGTGTATAGTACAGGACACAGGGTTGACAGGCCGGACAAGTCTCAGACAGTCACAGAGCATTTAGTGAATTATTTCTCGAACTCACTGTCACTGCTAAGAGGGAATCACAGCTGGTAAGCATAGAGCTTTCAACTGACATCTGAAGATTTGCTGAAGGTTTGAGATTTAATGAAGTGCTTAACTATTATTGAATTTGTTTGTCAACTATTAGTAAACTGTCACAGTACATTTTTCGGCATATTAACACATGTATAAATAACTTTACAATAGTAAATATACGACATATTTATTAAGATATAGCCTAGAAATGATGTTGCGGACCGTTAAATATGGCATGTTGACAGAAACATTCTGTCATTAAACGGAATAGTAGTGTTGTGTGTTCACCATGTTGTATATGGTCTGCTCATTTCCCATTTCTGTATTTGTTTTCCTCAGGACTTTTATGAATACCGGTAAGCAGCAGAAGCCAGTGCTAACAGGCCAGCGGTTCAAGACCAGGAAAAGGGGTGAGTTGCGTTACGACCACAGACGGCTGTCTACGTGCGATGTCATTGCCTAATGTTTACCACGTGCAATATGTTGGCAAGACAACATGCATGGTGTTAAATTGCAATACCAATATGTTGTCAAGACAACAGACCGTGTTAAGTTGCAATACCAGATAATTGAACCAGTCTTTGAGACTGTAAAATGTCTTGATTATTTTTTAAGTCTCACCAACAACCAAATTGTCAATGCACACTTGTACCTCATATCTCTTCTATTAAGATCTGCTTCTTGGTAAATGACCAGCAAGGGGATAGCAGGGTTCTCCTCTTCTCCTGTCTTCTCTCCTCTTCTGTCCTCTTCTCTCTCCTCTCCACACATAAACACAGACTATAAACACTCTTCGCTTCTAGGGTTCTGTTTCATCTCTCTGTTGTGGCTTGACATTCCCTCTTACACAACACCTACTGCAATGAAGTTTCTAGAATGTCACAGCATCGGTGTGTGACCAAGTCACACCTAGTCTCAGTGTGAGTGGAGCATGTCACTGTTGCTGACAGCAGTGGCAGGACACAAGGCAGAGCTGAACTAGCCTTGTCCCAGATCTGTTTGTGGTGTCTTGGCAACTTCCAGACATGACATCACAAACAGATCTAGGACCAGGCTATAGCTGAACTTCCTCCCAGTACAGTGAGTGTCGTTATGAACATTACTCACAGAGCAGAAGGACATGTAGTGTTGTAGGAACATTTTGTTCATACTCCGTGAGGCCCCTTGTTGATTCTCTTGATCCGTGTGTTGATACCCAGAGAGCTATTAATGAAGAGGACATCGTTTGGACAATGTGTTCTTTGTGAAAAACACAGAGGATTAATCAGGGAGGCTAACCCTCCACCAGGCCAAGTAGCAGCTAGTGTCCCATCACGGCAGTGTCCCTTGTCTTCATCACACATTGACTGGGGAACTGAACAGCTGTCTGTGATGCTTCCAAATGTACCGCTGTAGCTATACAATATGTATTGACTTTTAGCCCGAGAGATCATTCACTAACATGCATACGGCAGCGCTTCCCGACTGGCGCCCCGCGGGCCATTTTATTTGGACCCCAAGCTGTCTGAGCAAAAATAAATGAAGCAAGTATTTTTTTATTGTTGGACATAAAAGACTGTAAAAACACCAGCAAATCTGCTCCAAGTTATTTAAACTTTGGAAATTTGTTCCAAAGTATTCCCACGCATAATAGAGAGATTTTATACAAATGTAAACTAGATTTGACAAGATTTAGTCAAATATTATATCTGTTTGGGCTTCTTACGGTCAATTTGAAATCTACAAATGATTTTTTAATTATGTTCCGGTCCCCTGATCATCAGCTCTACTTGAGGATCCCTGACATACGGTATATATTATGCATGGTTTACCATACCGTCTTTTCTGATGTTATCTGTGTTAGGGTTTGATAGACATTAGTGTACCTACAGTACAACACTGTCCTCCTCTGCCTTTGTCCCTCCCCACCCAGATGAAAAGGAGAAGTTTGAGCCCACAGTTTTCAGAGACACAATTGTTCTGGGCCTCAACGAAGCAGGAGAAGACCTCGATGCTGTAGCTAAGTTCTTGGACGTTACCGGTTCCCGACTCGACTACCGTCGCTATGCCGACACCCTCTTCGACATCCTCATCGCGGGGAGCATGCTCGGTGAGTGGAGGAGTGTAGTGAATTTAGCAGGCAGCGCAACCGGGACTCAAACCCAGGTCCCAGGACTGTCAGTCCACCTTCTTAGCCATTAAGAGGTCTGCACCGCTTGATGATGTCGCTAGGTGTTATATTAAGGTAGCTACAGTGTTATGGTTATCTGCACGGTGTCAGCTCAGTGGTGGAACATCGTGGTCCTTTGTATCAGTACTGTGCACAGTGTTACTGTCCCCCAGTGTCCATCCATGACCAGCTGATCGCAGTAACCGGGCTGTCCATTCAGGCAAGGACAAATTTACAAACAGATCACAGCTGGCTTTGTCAGATTATCAGGGTAATTTCCCTTTATCAAAGACATCCGGGAGAGACTGTTCTTCAGTAGACTGCAGGCACCAGCATGAACCCTAGTGGGTACCATATCACTGGATCAGAAAGGAGAACTTTGTTAGAACATAAGGCAGGAAAGGAAAATTGTACACTCTCTGTACTAGGCTTTAGAAAGGTAATTCATGTCCAAATACACACTATCTTTCTTGCACACACACATTCACACACGCTCATTCACATCCTGACATGTTTAATCTGTGTAGAATTGGTTGCTGTCTGTCTCTATCCAGCTCATACACAAGTGCACACACATGCAAACACACGCAGGACTCTGCCAGGCCTGTGTCAGTCTCTGCATGTCAATCCCCATTAGAGATAACAGGTTTACCCTGGTCCTATAGTCCTATAATAAGACCCTGGCAGGGAGAGACCGAGCAGCACAGCGGGAGACCAGGGATACAGATGTAGGCTCTTAATTTGATTTATTTCGTAACAGCTAAATAATCCTGCAGCAACAGGATTTGACTGTTTTTTTGCTTGATCGGTAATGTTGCTTGATCGGTTCTCAGGCTATTAGCTGGCCAAAAGAGGCTACAAGAAAAGTGGAACTGTAACGACGTTCTTCGTTTGTCGAAAGAGAGTCGGACCGAAATGCAGCGTGTTGGTTACTCATGTTCTTTAATGAAACAAATAACAGAACTATACATGAAATAACGAATAAATACAAAAACAACAAACGGAACGTGAAACCTATTACAGCCAATCGGATGAACACTACGCAGAGACAGGAACAATCACCCACGAAATACAAAGTGTAACCCAGGCTACCTAAATACGGTTCCCAATCAGAGACAACGAGAATCACCTGACTCTGATTGAGAACCGCCTCAGGCAGCCAAACCTATGTAACACACACCCCTAATCAGCTACAATCCCAATAACTAAAAAACCCCACTAAGCATTACAACAAACAATAAACCCATGTCACACCCTGGCCTGACCAACTAATTAACTAAAACACAAAATACTAAGACCAAGGCGTGACAGGAACACTTAATATAACTGTGTTAGTGTGGGTTTTCAATAAATTAATCACAAAGCTCATCTGCATTTCCTGCGATGAAGAAAAATTCTCAGCAAAAGGAGTGATCAGATTAAGATCCTACAGCGGTACCTGGTAATCCACCAAAATAAACCATCCTCTCAGGGAACCAGATTAGCCTTAAGTTTAGCATGGAGGATTAGCTCCTAGTTCACACTTCACACACATGCACTCGTGAAGGCAACAAATGCAGGAAATTCAGACGCACACGAAACAGTTTAGTTTGATTGTATTGTTAATCCACAACAGTCCTTAAAAATGGATTCAATGTCAACAACGATTGTTAAAGCATTAGATACAGGTTGCAGTTTGGACTAGAGGTCAACCGAATATGATTTTTCAACGCCGATACCGATTATTGTAGGACCCCAAAAAAAAAAGCAGATTTTTATTTGATTTATTATTTTATTTATTTGTAATCATGACAATTACAACAATACTGAATGAACACTTATTTTTACTTTTAATATAATACATCAATAAAAATCAATTCACCCTCAAATAAATCATGAAACATGTTCAATTTGGTTTAAATAATGCAAAAACAAAGTTTTGGAGAAGAAAGTAAAAGTGCAATATGAGCCATGTAAAAAAGCTAACGTTTAAATTCCTTGCTCAGAACATGAGAACATATGAAAGTTGGTGGTTCCTTTTAACATGAGACTTCAATATTTCAAGGTAAGAAGTTTTAGGTTGTAGTTAATATAGTATTGATAGGACTATTTCTCTCTATACCATTTGTATTTCATATACCTTTGACTATTGGATGTTCTTATAGGCACTTTAGTATTGCCAGTGTAACAGTATAGCTTCCATCCCTCTCCTCGCTCCTACCTGGGCTCGAACCAGGAACACATCGACAACAGCCACCCTCGAAGCAGCGTTACCCTTGCAGATAAAGTCTCAGAGCGAGTGACATTTGAAACGCTATTAGCGCACACCCCATCGGTTACACCAGCCTAATCTTGGGAGTTGATAGGCTGGAAGTCATAAACAGCGCAATGCTTGAAGCAGAGCGAAGAGCTGCTGGCAAAATGCACAGAAGTGCTTTTTGAATGAATGCTAACGAGCCTGCTGCTGCCTACCACTGCTCAGGCAGACTGCCCTATCAAATCAAAGACTTAATTATAATATAATAACACACAGAAATATGAGCCTTTGATCATTAATATGGTAGAATCCGGAAACTATCATTTTGAAAACAAAACGTTTATTATTATCGCATATACCCTGACTCTGCGTGCAATAAACACAAGAGAAGTGACACAATTTCACCTGGTTAATATTGTCTGCTAACCTGGATTAAAAAATATATACTTCTGTGTATTGATTTTAAGAAAGGCATTGATGTTTATGGTTAAGTACACGTTGGAGCAACGACAGTCCTTTTTCCGCAAATGCACACCGCATCGATTATATGCAACGCAGGACACGCTAGATAAACTAGTAATATCATCAACCATGTGTAGTTAACTAGTGATTATGATTGATTGATTGTTTTTTATAAGATAAGTTTAATGCTAGCTAGCAACTTACCTTGGCTTCTTTCTGCATTCGCGTAACATGCAGGCTCCTCGTGGAGTACAATGTGAAGCAGGTGGTTAGAGCGTTGGACTAACATTAGTTAACTGTAAGGTTGCAAGATTGAATCCCGGAGCTGACAAGGTATAAATCTGTCGTTCTGCCCCTGAACAAGGCGAGACACTGTTCCTAGGACGTCATTGAAAATAAGAATGTGTTCTTAACTGACTTGCCTAGTTAAATAAAGGTGTAAAGAAAAATAAAAAATTGCCAAATCGGTGTCCAAAAATACTGATTTCAATTGTTATGAAAACTTGAAATCGGCCCTAATTAATTGGCCATTCCGATTAATCGGCCGACCTCTAGTTTGGAGTCTAAGCCCTCATATACTGTATCCTCAAACAAGAACGGATTAAAACATTGGATCAGGCTGCATCAAGAGCCATCCATTTACAACTAGATGACAGACATGTTATACATACATGATGTTTTAGTCAGATTTAGCAGACGATCTTATCCAGAGCGACTTACAATCAGTGTATTCCACTAAACTAGGTAAAAAACACCTTACACAATCATTACAAGTAAAAGCTAGCCGTTAAGACCAGAGATGGGGAAAGGTCCATGTAAACAGGATTTAACCTTTAACCCTGGTGGCTTACCCCTTTTGTCTCTCAGCTCCCGGTGGTACGCGTATTGATGAGGGGGACAAGGCCAAGGTGACGGAACATTGTGTGTTTACCACCGAGGAGAACCATGCTAACCTCCGCCGCTATGCTCAGGTTGGTACACACGCACACACACACACACACACACACACACACACACACACACACACACACACACACACACACACACACACACACACACACACACACACACACACACACACACACACACACACACACAGACGGACACACATTAATGAATGAATGCACACACACACACACACACACTCTCTGTCTCACCATTGACTTTGTCACATTCTCAAACATTAGCCAACATTTCCTACCAAGACCTGGGGGTGGAGGGGATTTTGGGCTTGAGACACCTGCAGTAAAGTGGTATTAGACCTGCTAATACCCACCAAACCCCTGAGAGTATCCAGTTTGTCAACACTCCACCATGACATCCTTTTAATATAATCCTCCTCCATTAAACTCACTCACTCCTGCTTGTCTGTCTTTCTTTTGCTCGCTCGGCGTCTCTCTCTGGCCGTCTCTCTCTGGCCGTCTCTCTCTCTCTCGCCGTCTCTCTCTCTGGCCGTCTCTCTCTCTCTCTCGCCGTCTCTCTCTCTGGCCGTCTCTCTCTTGCCGTCTCTCTCTCGCCGTCTCTCGCCCACCCGCCCGCCGTCTCTCTCTCTCTTTCTTTTCAAGGGCTTTATTAGCATGGGAAACATGTTAACATTACCAAAGCAAGTGAAGTAGATAAACAAAGGTGAAATGAATAATAATGTACAGTAAACATTACGCTCACAGACGTTCCAAAAGAATAAAGACATCTCAAATGTCATATTAGGACTATATGCAGTGTTGTAACAATGTGCGAATAGTTAAAGTACAAAAGTGAATAAATAAACATAAATATGGGTTGTATTTACAGTGGTGTTTGTTCATCACTGGTTGCCCTTTTCTCGTGGCAACAGGTCGCAAATCTTGCTGCTGTGATGGCACACTGTGGTATTTCACCTTTTCGAAATGGGAATTTATCAGAATTGGGCTTGTTTTCTAATTCTTTGTGGATCTGTGTAATCTGAGTGAAATGTGTCTCTATGGTCATACATTTGGCAGGAGGTTAGGAAGTGCAGCTCAGTTTCCACCTAATTTTGTAGGCAGTGTGCACAGCCTGTCTTCTCTTGAGAGCCATGTCTGCCTACTGTGGCCTTTCTCAATTGCAAGGCTATGCTCCCAGAGTCTGTACATAGTCAACATTTTCCTTAAGTTTGTCAGTCACGGTGGTCAGGTACTCTGTTTAGGGCCAAATATCATTCTAGTTTGCTCTGTCTTTTTGTTCAATCTTTCCAATGTGTCAAGTAATTATCTTTTTGTTTTCTCATGATTTGGTTGGGTCTAGTTGTGTTGCTGTCCTCTCGCTGTCTCGCTCTCTCTCGCTGTCTCCCTCCCAGCCCTCTGTCTGTGACTGAATCTCATGTCCCTCTGTGCGTTTTTGTGTTTCTCTAGGTTTTTAACAAGCTTATCAGGAGGTACAAGTACCTGCAGAATGCCTTTGAGGAGGAAATCAAAAAGGTAAACTATTCACAGGAAATACTCTCATGTGAAGTCCCTAACTGATCTACTTCAGTTTTTCATTCTCCTAAGTACTTCTGGTGATGTCATATCTTAAGGTGTTTGGGCATTTTGTATCTATTTTCTTTAGTTTACATAATTGTCTTGATTGATTCATTGATTTTATCGTGTGTAGCTTTTGCTGTTCCTGAAGGCATTCAGTGAATCAGAGCAAACCAAACTGGCTATGTTGACTGGTATCCTATTGGCTAATGGCACTCTGCCCCCGCCCATCCTCACCAGCCTCTTCAGCGACAATGTTGTCAAGGAAGGTGAGTGTGTGTAGAGGGGGTTTGATTTCTTGAGGCATATATTTATAGCTTCTTCCAAGTTGTTCTCTTATTCCTGCTATATTGCAGGTATCTCTGCGTCCTTTGCGGTGAAACTGTTCAAGGCTTGGATATCTGAGAAAGATGCTACTGCAGTCACCTCAGCCCTGAGGAAGGCTAGCCTGGATAAGAGACTCCTGGTAAGAAACCCTTTAGGCAGTTAGCCTAGAGCAGTAATTTCCAACCTGATGTTAAAAAAAAGACTTGGTGGTCCTCAAGAGCGTTTGACAGTGATTTGGTAGTCCCCGAAATGGAAAAGGTTGGGAACCACTTGCCTAGAGGTTAGAGACTCTTTTATTGTGCTCCTATTCTATTTCAGCCACAAGAGGGAGCTGTTGTGTCAATTTTTAGGGTTGAAGATCAATGGAAGTTGTTTGAGCCTCGACTTGTTGTTTCTCTAGGAGCTGTTTCCTGCCAGCAAGCAGAACGTGGAGCATTTCTCCAAGTACTTCAATGAGGCGGGGCTAAAGGAACTTTCCGACTTCATGCGTGTGCAGCAGTCTCAGGGAACACGCAAGGAGCTGCAGAAAGAACTGCAGGAGCGCCTCTCTCAGGACTGCCCCATACGAGAGGTACAGTACCAGATGCCATGTCCTGCCCTTGTACTCTTGAACAAGCACCAATATAGCTGCATTGCGCCCCACCCTGTGTTTCCAACCCCTCATTGGAGTGTGTTTATCTCTAGGTTGGGTTATATAAGCAAAAATAATACATTCCATTCTCCACAAGATAATGGACAGTGAAGAGTTATTCTGTGGTTCTAGATGGTGGTGTATGTGAAGGAGGAGATGAAGAGGAGTGCTCTCCAGGAGCAAGCTGTGATTGGTCTGCTGTGGAACATTCTCATGAATGCTGTGGAGTGGAACAAGAAGGAGGAGTTGGTCACCGAGCAAGCCCTCAAACACCTTAAAGTATGTTATGTTAACCATTAATAACATAAATCACTCCTAACCTAACCACTCTATAACAACATGGGAGCTGGTCACTGGAGGCTCTCAAACACCTTGAACACTGACATTCTCCAGGAATGAATGACAGTTGATGGGGTGTGTATCCTCTCCCTTCCAGCACTATGCCCCTCTGCTAGCAGCGTTCAGCACCCAGGGCCAGTCAGAGCTGGTGCTGCTACTGAGGATCCAGGAGTACTGCTATGACAATATCCACTTCATGAAGTCCTTCTCCAAGATAGTGGTGCTCTTCTACAAAGGTCAGTATTATCTTATACAGAACACTGTTTCACACAATTTATCTGTGGAAAAAGAAAGGGTCTCTATTTCATTTGTCTTAGTAGTCAGGTTGCAGTCAATTGCATTTCAATTTAGGAAGTAAACTGAAATTTCAATATCAGAGTGCATTCAGATTTTGTTACGTTACACCCTTATTCTAAAATGGATTAAATGGATTTTGTTCATCAATCTACACACAATACCCCATAATGACAAAGTGAAAACAGGTTTTTAGACATTTTTGCAAATGTAGAAAACATTTATTTTAAATGTATTTACGTAAGTATTCAGACCCTTTGCAATGAGACTTGAAATTGAGTTCAGGTGTATCCTGTTTGCATTAATCATCCTTGAGATGTTTCTACTACTTGATTGGAGTCCACCTGTGGTAAATTCAATTGATTGGATTCAATTGATTGGACATGATTTGGAAAGGCACACACCTGTCTATATAAGGTCCCACAGTTAACCTGTCAGAGCAAAAACCAAGCCATGAAGTCGAAGGAATTGTTCGTAGAGCTCCGACAGGAGTGTCGGCACAATTCTGGGGATGGGTACCAAAACATTTCTGCGGCTTTGAAGGTCCCCAAGAACACAGTGGCCTCCATTCTTTAATGGAAGAAGTTTGGAACCACCAAGACTCTTCCTAGAGCTGGCCGCCTGGCCAAACTGAGCAATTGGGGGAGAAGGGCCTTGGTCAGGGAGGTGACTAAGAACCCAATGGTCACTCTGGCAGAGCTCTAGAGTTCCTCTGTGGAGATAATTGTCCTTCTGGAAGATTCTCCCATCTCTGCGGTACTCCACCAATCAGGCCTTTATGATTAAGTGGCCAGGCGGAAGCAACCATCCGTAAAAGGCACATGACAGCCCGCTTGGAGATTGAAACAAGATGCTCTGGTCTGATGAAACCAACATTCAATTCTTTGGCCTGAAAGCCAAGTGTCTGGAGGAAACCTGGAACCATCCCTACGGTAAAGCATGGTGGTGGAGGCATCATGCTGTGGGGATGTTTTCAGCGGCAGGGACTGGGAGACTAGTCAGGATCGGCAAAGTACAGAGATCCTTGATGAAAACCTGCTTCAGAGCGCTCAGGACCTCAGGCTGGGGCGGAGGTTCACCTTCCAACAGGACATCGACCCTAAGCACACAGCCAAGACAACGCAGGAGTAGCTTTGGGACAAGTCTCTGAATGTCCTTGAGTGGCCCAGCCAGAGCCTGGTCTTGAACCTGATCTAACATCTCTGGAGAACCCTGAAAATAGCTGTGCAGCAACGCTCCCCATCCAACCTGACAGAGCTTGAGAGGATCTGCAGAGAAGAATAGGAGAAACTCCCAATATAGGTGTGCCAAGATAGTAGCATCATACCGAAGACTCGAGGCTGTAATAGCTGCCGAAAGTGCTTCAACAAAGTACTGAGTAAAGGGTCTGAATACTTATGTAAATATGATATTTCCATTTTTTTATATACACTAACTTCTCCTTGTGGTGCTATGCTAATTGTGCCTGTTCTCTTTCCTCTCTCCACCCAGCTGACGTTTTGAGTGAGGAGGCCATTCTGAGGTGGTACAAAGACACTCACAACACCAAAGGGAAAGGTGTCTTTGTCGAGCAGATGAAGAAGTTTGTTGAGTGGCTGCAAAATGCAGAAGAAGGTAACGTTTACATTTAAATACAGGTTAAAGGTTAAAGTTACAGGTAACCTAATCAATAACTGAATAGAAAACCATTGCATTTTCAGAAAATTATTGTTGAATCAATGAAACTAGACTATTAACATTCAATAGACTTCCTGTTGGGCTGTAATGTGCTCTAAACTGTAATTCCTGTTTTCACCACTAGGAGGAGCTGTTTAGTAGTTCTCCTTGTTTATTTTCCCCTGTAGAGTCTGAGTCTGAGGGAGAGGAGGACTAGAAGACCGACCCAGCAAGGAGTTTGTCTGTAACTCTGAAGTCTGCTGCATCCTGTGGCCTGTATGTCAGTCAGTCCCCATGTTGCATAGTACGTGTTTCAGGTTGTCTTTAAAGCATTCATGCTACCTATTTTTCAAAGATTTGCTAGGCTTTATCATATTAGTGGGGTTCCTGAGACATTCAAGATAAGGCATTGTGAGAAGTATGAGAACGTGTGCAACATTACTGCAATAAAGACTACCTGGAACGCACCTATCCATAATGTTCGACCAACCAGGGGTCAGACACCTCAACCTCCTGCTCCAGGCAATCAAAGCACAACCCCCAGCAATAAACCCCTGGACCTCCCGACTCAACTTCATGAGGACAGGAGACTAGATTGCCAATCTCTGATATTTTGAATTCAAGCTTGGGCCTTTAATACAGACTCCCTTCACTAATGTTGTTCAGGCGTAGAGAGGAAGTCCAGACCTCAATCTGCAGTTGATTGTCGTACTTGTTTTATGGATACTCAACTTTGTATGTAACTTGGCAATGCTTTTATCTTTTTATGAATAAAGTGTTTTTATATGTATTCGCTTGTTTTGTTTCTGTATTGTGATCTTAAATCAGTAGGTTAGTAAAGAAGGGTTCTGTTCATGTGTCTGGTTGATAGAGGCCAAGGAAGTTGGTTTTAACAAACTGATTAGTTAGATAGTCAGAGCTGAATGAGAAAGTGGGTGACTGAATGCTATTATTGGGAGGAGATGAGAGGTGAAGTTCACTCAGTCATTGTGTAACATAACCTTCATGCACCTGAACAGGCCAGGTAAAGGAATGCCATTGACACTATTGTGACCTCTGTCCATTCCCTATTTAGTGTACTACTTTTGACCAGGGCCCATGGGGAAGAGGTTGCCATTTTAGACTCCAAATCTAGGGAGTTAATGAGCAACAGGGAGCTCCACTGTGGCTAGAGAATTACATCAGTGCAATACTGCTGCATCTACTGTCGGTCGATGTTTCTCAGAGCAGTATGTTGCCTCTAATATTCACTAGAGCCATAACCTGATTTTAGTATGTTTTTCCTTTGCAATCCAAGGACTGAGAGTCCACACTCTTTGGGGTTGACAGTTAATTGGTGCATTTAGGTCAAATGAATGCCTGGACAGCTTTCACTGACATAGATATTGTGTGTTTGGGTTCCTGCGTGTGCGTTTTTCATTTGAGGATCTCTGGGTCTCCCCCTACCCCAACCTGTGTCGTTTTCCTGTCTGTTTAGGTGAGCAAGGAAATCCCAGCCATGCATTGCTTCACTGACCCACAGAGGACGCTTAATTATTCATGAACTAGGCCTGCCTATGTCTGTAATGTGATGCTGGTCTTACATGCACATTCAATGGTATCCTCAACTAATTAGCCAGCTCCAGTTCTCATATGGATATTTGGATATAGTGTATCATGTGTCCTCATCAATATTGATACAATGATCTTGTAATTTTTGTGTAGGCTATTTATCTGGAACGCATAGTCAACCTGCAGCTGCTGGAGCTGTCTGGCGGTCTGGACGTTCTGAAACGCGCACCCGCTCCAACGCCGCTCCGCAATTATTTGCATATCAATGACAAACGTTCTCCTTTAACCAATCAGCTTCCAGTGGAAGCTCCATCTCAACCTCCATTCTAGGCATGCCATCTCGCGACCAGACTTTGTAGTGGTGAAATTCGTAACCGTCTTGTTTAGGGTATTTTAATTTTGTTTTTACAAGGAATTACTTTATCTTATTATTCGTTTAGACTATTCAAAAAAAATCGTCAGGATGGGCTGCGCCGGATTCACCTGCTCCAAGCACTCCCTCTGTGCGCTCAATATCCTCTATGTTGTGAGTATACGGTTCAAGAATTTACCATATGGAACATTATTATTCCACTGTAACAGGTTTTGGTTTTTGGGTCGGGTAGACTGACTATATGCTGCTTTTTATGCGGTCTGTACGGGTGTGTAAGAAACATTTTTGCCGTGCAGCCTATTGAAAACAATACATTGGGTCAGACCAGGCTCCCATGCTATTAATTATTCAAACTGAGCCGTTGTCTGGAATAAGATCTGCGTCTCCAGTTTGCCAAAGGCAACCTCGGCACGTCAAAATATTATAATTTATATTCACTATTTAGGTTAATGAATATTCAGAATAGCCTATATTATTTCCTGTTCATTTCCAATCTCTCCTGAGTCCTGACATTTTCCAATGTAAGTGTTCATCGTGTCTTTGCTCAGCTCAAACCATTCCTGATATATCTTATCGAGTGATAGTTACTGAAAACAACATATGGGCCATAGTGTGTGTGTCTGTAGACTCCATAGCATTCCTGTCCTAATCCTCAACATAGGGCCTCCAATGTTTTGCAGTCTGAGAAATACAGGAGTGGTGGTGGCATCAAAACAGACCACAGTGGTGACCTAGATTTAAGATGAATGTATGTTTGCAGGTAAATAAATGCTGTCATGGTGGAAAATGATGTTCGCTTTTGACTGTTGCTTCTTCTGCCTCTAAAAGCTTGTACCATTGCAATTCCATCACTCACTTTGTTTTATTACATAAGCCTATCTGATTTGTGGTCAACATCCACTCTCTCTCTCTCCCTCTTTCTCTCTCTCTCTCTCTCTCCCTCTCCCCCTCTCACTCTCTCCCTCCCTCCCTCTCCCTCTCTCTCTCTCTCTCTCTCTCCCCTCCCTCCCTCTCCCTCTCTCTCTCTCTCTCTCTCTCCCTCCCTCCCTCTCCCCCTCTCTCTCTCACTCTCCCTCACTCTCTCTCCCTCTCTCTCTCTCTGTCTCTGTCTCTCTCTCTCTCACACACAGACCATGTTTGACTGTGGAGAGTTCATACTTCATATAATGACCCATAGAGATCTATCACTTAGGGTCTTGGCTCTCTGTCTGTCCGTCCGTCCCTCCATTTCTAGATGGTGAGTTTGCTGATGATCGGCATCGCTGCATGGGGGAAGTGGTTCGGCCTGGTGTCAAGCTTCCAGGTGGTGGGCGGAGTCATTGGAGTGGGGGTGTTCCTGTTCTTGGTGGCGTTGGTCGGCCTCATCGGAGCCGTGAAGCACCACCAGGTCCTACTCTTCTTCGTATCCCAACCTTCCACCAAGGCAGACTTGACCTGACCTTAGACCCAAGTATATTTGGGGTCTAGAATTTAAATTATGGCTTGCGTATAGGTTTGGGGTTCGTTTTCAAGTCCATTAGATTGAGGCCTTGGGACGGCTACGAGTTAAATTCAAGAGAACTGAAGTTTCAATTAAGCTTTTCAAATAGCTTCCGCAGATTGTGTGAATGAGACAACCCTCTACACGTCGTTCTTTACCCTCACCCATAGTGCTTTATTTCAATAGGACTCATAGCCCCTTGTTGTTTATCCATGACTTGTTTCCCAGGTTGTGCTGTTCTCTTCCCCCTGCCCTTCTGTATGTTGTGGGGAAATTCCTGCTGATCTTCCATTCATGCATGGCATGAACACGCAATGATATCTATGAGACCAGGTCCGGCATGGTATTACACATTGTAGTCAGCCTGCATAGATACTCTTGACCCCGACCCCTGCTGCTGTCTTTGTCATTATTACAGTATTATTATTATATTATTACATTACGTTATTACAGTATTACACAGTCATTAATAGTGTATTTCACTCTCAAAATAATGAACCTTCGCCTTCGGAAGTGTGACGAACTGGGTTCAAAACTACAAACGCTCTGTGTTTGGAGTGTTGTTCCTTGACAGTGGAGCCCAGTATATGATCATCCTCTTCATGGTGTTCATCGTCCAGTTCTCTGTCTCCAGCGCCTGTCTGGCCATCAACAAGGACCAGCAGGTAGGAACACAAACTGCTGTCAATCACAACAACCTTCTGCTAGGTGCTAGAGGAACAAAACCAACTTTTCAGACAAAACCCAGAAACCTCGTGATGAAATAGTAGATGGATACAAGACAACTTGTACTCCTGAACCATGATACAGTGTGCCTATAAGGATGTGAGCTGCATTTTGTGGCGAAATCTTAGAGCTAAAGGACCTCCCGTGTCTCTTCTCAGGCTTTTTAGTGTTCTGCACTGTGGTGTGTCCCGGTTCCATGCCGTATCGATTATATTTTTAGAAGTAGATCACTATTTTATTCAGACTGACCTCCATCCGGTTTTAAAACAGCTGACTACCTTAGAGATGTCTGGTCCTGTGCATACAGGCATTGTAATACACTCATGCACACAGATATAACTGCATCTATGGTGGTCAGTGCCTGCGGTTGTACCCCTGTTTTAGGAACACCTGTTGGAGGTGGGATGGAACAACTCTCACACCACCCAGAGAGACGTAGAGAAGAGTCTCAACTGCTGTGGCTTCTACTACGTAGACAACAACGGGACCTGCAATGCTGTGAGCATGACCGAGTGAACCCTCTGTTGCACTGACTCTACCGTCTGTTGTGGTTGACCGCTCCTTCACATGTCCCGAGCTCTGTTTGTGCATATGCCAAGATGTATAACTACAATGGAAGAACAAGTTTTTACTCATACAGTTTCTGATGATATTAGTTGCTGGATATTCAGTATTGTGGCTGTGAAGCAGTTTTCCTGACTAATTGGTCTGTGTGGTGTTTCTGTGTCCCTCTACAGGCCTGTTTCCCCAACCACTCCTGTTCACCGTGTGCTAAGCAGATCCAGGAGCATGCAGGAGAGGTGCTGCGCTTCGTGGGCGGGATAGGCCTCTTCTTCAGCTTCACTGAGGTGAGATTGCCCTTTATATACAGTCAGGGGAGTGTTCTGCTGTATCAATAAAGCAATCAATCAATTTAACTTATATAGTATTTTAAAATAGTGCTTTTGTCTTTACAGTAAACTAGCCTATTTTGAGGTGCAGTTCATGAAATCTAATAGGTAATGAAAATGTAGCTATATACAGTATGTAATCTATTTGTAGGTCAGCAGCATAAAACTGGGCCCAGTAATGCTTGTTATTTTGACCTCTGAATGTTTTATTCGTCCTTTTTCAGATCCTGGGGGTGTGGCTAACGTACCGGTACAGGAACCAGAAGGACCCTCGAGCGAATCCCAGTGCCTTCCTGTAACCGTTGGCAACTGCTGGCTTTGTTCCCCGCTCTTGGAGTGGCCAACTTTCCTCCTGGAGAGCTACTGGTTGTGCAGGCTTTTGCTTCAGCCCTACTCTAACTGTGACACTAAAACAACCGATTCTAAACAAATTAGCTGCTCATCGGAGCCTTGTTCAGCTGAATCAGTTGTGTTAGTTAAAGCAGGGCCGGAGTAAAAGCCTGCACACCAAGTAGCTCTCCAGGTGGAGGAGGGCTAGCCGCCTGTTTTAGGGGCTGTGTTTGTAAATAAGCGAGTGACTTGTGTGTGTTTTCACCAGCTGAGCAAAGCGGCAGCCCTTTGTGTGGTGTTACATGAAGTGATTGTTTTTCCTGAATGTGGTGTGTGTCTGGAAAATAACTGGGTCATGTTCATTAGGCACCAAACGGAAGACAAGAGGAACTAGCTTCACTTGTCGAATAAGAAACGCTCCTTTACACTTTCCGTTGCTAAATGTTTTCCATGGTGTGCCCTAATGAACATGACCCTGCTGTATATTAAAGATGCTGCATGAGCCTATTACCCTAATAGGACACCTTAAACCACTCCAGATCAGAACCATATCCTGTATACACCTAGTGTACAAAACATTAAGAACACCTTCCTAATATTGAGTTGCACCCCCTCCCCCTTTTGCCCTCAGAACAGCCTCAATTCTATGGGGCATGGACTCTACAAGGTGTTGAAAGCGTTCCACAGGGATGCTGGCCTATGTTGACTTCAATGCTTCCTACAGTTGTGTCAAGTTGGCTGGATGCCCTTTGGGTGGTGGACCATTGTTGATACACACGGGAAACTGTTGAACATGAAAAACCCAGCAGTGTTGCTTGCGGTTCTTGACACAAATCAGTGCGCCTGGCACCTGCTACCATACCTGTTCAAAGGAAGGCAAGTCAATCTTTTGTCTTGCAAATTCACCCTCAATGTCTCAATTGTTTCAAGGCTTAAAAACACTTATTTACCCCCCCACCCCCACCCTTCATCTACACTGATTGAAGTGGATTTAACAAGTGACATCAATAACAGATCATAGCTTTCACCTGGGTTCACCTGGTCAGTCTTTGTCGTGGAAAGAGCAGGTGTCCTTAATGTTTTGTGCACTCCTTGTCTATCCTCTCATATACAGAGGCTCAGGCTTTTGCTTCTGGTGACAAATCTTGAGAAATTAACATTTTCAAATACCCCATTTGATATTTGACACACCCTTGATGGGCAAGCGTTCAGTATGCTCAGACCTGTATTAAAGCATGTGAACTGTAATGTTGTGACTACTGAATGACTCCTGTATTACAGATGATAGCTGACATGATGAAGAACAGTTAGCATTATTTTGTGCGCATGACGCCTAAAGATGTCATTGAATATTTGTACATTTGATTTGAATCACTCAGTAACTGAAGGTCTGTAGGATGCCGTTGATAATTGTATGCTGTAACTTCATAACTACAACTATTTAAGCAGCTTGTTGTTGCCTTTACTTGAAATCATTATGTTACACAGCATTTGCATTTTTTTGTGTTCTGAATGTTTATTTCTGACACAAATAACCTGATAATTCCTAATGATTTGAAATCAGAAAAAACAAGGGGATACTTCAAGGGATTTTGGCAATGATGCCTGTTATCTACTTCCCCAGACTCAAATGAATACGTGGATACCATTTTTATGTCTCTGTGTCCGTTATGAAGGAAGTTAGAGGTTGTTTTGTGAGCCATTGCTAACTAGCATTAGCGCAACGACTAGAAGTCTTTGGGTATCTCCTAGCATGCTAGCAGACACCCATAGACTTCCAGTCATTGCGCTAGCGCTAGTTAGCAACTTCCTTCCAACTGCACGCAGACACATAAAAAGGGTATCCATGAATTCATCTGATTCTGGGGAAGTGGATAAAAGGCCTCATTGCCAAACTCCTAAAGTGTCCCTTTAAGAGTCAATTGCTCGTGCTGTCTGAATATCATCAGTATGAAATGCTTGGGAAGACTGACATGTGAAAGAAGAGATGAGCTTTGTTCTGCTGATAGTGTTACAAAGCCTGGCAGTCGATTGTGTGTGTGTGCGTGTACATAGGTGCATGTGCTCTGTGAACTACAACATACCTGAGCCTTTGTACAAGAAATCTCAAGTAAATAGAAAGGTCAAAAAATATATATTTCATACACTGTTTCTGTTCTTTGGTTGTCCTTTCCTTCCAACAATGAGTAACTCCATTCCCACTAATGCCCAGTCAAGTTGACCTATTAGAATTTTTTTTCCTGAAAGTTCACTGGGTTTGTTGGGCTCAGTTTCCACAGAAACCAGTGGCATTCAATGACGTTGCAAAATGTAGAGCTCAGCTCACAGCAGTAGCCTAACCCTTTCCAAGAAACTCTAAAATCTCTACAGAAGTGGAATGACAAAACAATGCTTTTATTTGCTAAATGACATATTAGATTCCCATGAACTTATTGCATTGCAATATTATAGTACTTACATGACATTACAAAGAATCATGTGTGGGTGTGTCATTCCCTCACTGGCCCCGCCCATTCAGGATGTGACCAGGATGTCAGCACTCACTCCCTAACTACACAAACACAAACACACGGATTCATGAACACCCACTGTGTGTTTTTTTTCCAATGGCCCTTTTAACCTGAGTCATTGTCATGAAGGGTGAAAGGACTGAATTACATTTTCCAATGAGACACAAATAATTTCATAATTGCACTATATTTAATAAAAAGACATCTCAGATGTACAGCAATACATTACAAAGACAGAGAAGTTCAGGAAAAATAACAGAATTTAAAAAAAATGGAATTGCGTTTTGTGAAAGTGAAGACTAGTTCTTTCCAGTGCTTAGGTTTACATGGTGACAGTATGCCACTGGTTGACTCCTAGGCTCCAGAGAACGTTCAGACAATGTTCGGAGAACCTCTGAAGTCGCAGGCCAAAGGTCATGGGGTTACATGATGAGTCAGTGCTTACAACTCAGTCTTCAGCAGCTTCTTGGCCTTCTGCATGTTGCTCAGTACTACAGGGAGAAGGGAAATGAAGAGTATGTCACTCAGGAGCAGGTTGTTTCTCACAAAGGCAACATTTTCTAATCTCTGAATTAATTATGAAACAATCTGAATACACTTAGTAATACCTTACATTAATAAAAACGTAGACGTGTATAAATGCTTAAACATTTACAATCTATGAAATACAGATTTATTAAAAGTATGTAAACCGTTAGTATGCAATGAAACAGTCAAAAGGGAGATAAGATGAAGTTGTACTCACAGAGTTTGATGTCAGAAGGCTCATAGGCGTACATACGGTTGGAGTAGCGCCCTGTGATGTCAGCTCTCACTGTCATAGAGGGATCTGAGGAGAGAGAGAGAGAGAGAGAGAGAGAGGGGGAGGGAGGGAGGGAGGGAGAGATAACTATTGGTTAAAATCTGTTGCTTTTGTTTGATGCCATCATAAACTAAATAATGACATTCCTTCTCATGTAATGCTGCTGGGAAAATGCCACATTTTCACTCACCGACAAAGATGATTCTAGGGACATACTGGCCATCAGGGGAAAGGTGCTTGTCTGTGGTTTCATACTGATAGTGTTATCAGGGAAAGAAACACATATCAATGATTTGCTTCTTAATACTAAAAGTCAGGTGAACAAAAAATAAATAACAGTGCCCTGAAATACTAATATAAATCAAACCATAGAATCATCAAATCTAATAGATCAAAAGGGAAGTAATCTAGGTATTGATTCTGACAATGTTTTCCAAAGACATAATTTACAACTCACCACCAGATTGAGGACGATGAGGTCTTCATCAGCCACCTTCTGGATGTCCTTGTCTTCAGCGAAGACCTTCTTCATGGCTGGATTCATGGAAGACATCATGAAAGACGTTATAAAAAGTGTTACATTGACTTAAGAGATGTCCATACATGGCAGCAGGATGTAAGAGGTGTTATACCACCTTGGCAAACAGAGCCATGTTTGTTCTACTACACGTTTGATAATGGCTGTTTAAACAAGTCCTGGTTTCTAATACAACCGAATGATGCATCACGATTTGGGAGAATACCAGGATGCAAATAATACTCATAAAAGCCAAGGGAGGGACATTGACCTGTGGTCTGTTCAGGAAGGTGCAACAGAGTGGCATCTTATTTGCTATAGGTCAGGGGTTAGAGGTTTAAGGTCAGAGTCTTACATGCACTGTGAGGACAGTCCTCCAGGTGGAAGATGACCATCAGAGGCTTGTTCCTATGGAGACAAATTAGTTCTGGTTACAGAATAAAATATAATTTGAATCCTTGAAATGTATTTGTTTTGTTAAGTGTATTTATCAGCCATCTAGATCTGTTACATCAATGTGAAATAACACCTTGTTCCCTATTTTCAACTTCATAAAAAGTAGGGTGCCGTTTCGTATGTGGCCATAAACGTTTGTTCACTCACTGTGCCCTGGCCCAGTACAGTGCCTCCTCATAGGTCTGAGCCCAGATTAGTTGATCACCCCAGCCTATAGGAGACAGTCAGGAAGAACAGTGTCAGTGCAACAGTTTCAGTACAACATTAAAGAACATTCAGGTAGAGATATAATGTTTAGAACAGACATGCCTCTACTGACATGTAGAACAAGAAAGCGCATGTCAGCTCTTTTCATTAGATATCTCCGACCACACTGATCTTACAGAGCTTTGAGAATGAGGAAAAGGAGAATGTGTACTCATTAATTCATTCCTTAACAACACTATACACTGTGATAAGCTTTGGAAATAGTAAGGGGAGAGTGTTACCTCTGGAGAGAGTCTGAGGGATCCTCTTCCCCCTCTTGGCGATGTTCTTCTCAGGCTTAGCCAGAGATGAAGACACGGCTATGGCCACCAGGACCAACAGCACCGACAGCAGACCTCGGATCATGATGACTACCTTTCTGGAAGGAAACAGAGTTCAATAAGCATCTCAGAGTAGGTAGGAGGTAGGATCAGGTCCCCACTGCCCATATCATTTTAATCATTATAATCTACAAGTCAAAAGTGATCCTATATCAGCACTCCTATTCTGAATCATTGTGAATATGGGCCCAGATAACACATGACTGCCACAAAACTGCACAGAGAGTCTACTTCTATTTGCATACTATTATAACTCAACAGTATAGCTGAGGGAAAACAATATGAAGATCCATGCAGAATTACAAATAATTGCACATCTATTCCGATTTGTTCAAGTTGTTGAAGACTGAAAGACAGAAAAAGTTCACAGCATTTCAAGGCACATTTACCAGACAAAGGATCAGATGGATGGATTAGGGATGGTGAAGAGAGATGTGTGGTTAGAGAATAAGGCTTCCATTGTGGTGGAGGGAGAGATCCATTTCCTACCTGTTCTCTGTGTGTCTCCTGTGTTCTGCAGCTCCTTGTTCTGCTGTGTCCCTTCTCTCTCACCTGGACCTGCTCTTATACACCGGCCCTAAGCTCTCATGCTGACCCCTCCCACCAACCCTCACCTCTCCCTCTCTCCTCCCACAGCTCTGATTGAATGTGTGTCTACTGTGTAGGTAAGCAGCTCTGATTGAATGTGTGTGGACTGTGGAGGTAGGCAACGTAATGGATTCTAGAACTTTAACTTTCTCTCCCTTCCATCGCTATCGGACACAGGCTTTTAAAGACATATTAAGCCTGGTTAAAATGTTTGCCCTGAGTTGGATATGATAGTGTTGTCATGTACGTTTTCATGGAGTTTTACATGAAGAATGTGTAACGGAACTGTTGAATCATAATAGTTGGCTCAGATCCAAGGACAAGTCAGCATTAAATCGAGGAATCTGATATCGGGGCTACTAGTCAGTTCATGATTGGTTCAGGTCAGATCCGTGAGATTGACATCATTCTCAATAAATTAACTTTCCTAAAGTAAACAAAAACCTTTAATAGGCTTGAAGGGGGAAGTTCATCCATTTTTACGTGGCCTTATTTTCACTCTTTCTGTGCTTGTAGTTGATCCCCCAAACCATTTTGTTTCGTTAGAGAAAATTGGCTGTCACATTTTGTTATAACTATAATGCAGTAGGAAAATATGAAAATGTGTCTAAAGCATATTAGAAAACATTCTAAAACATCACAATCCCATTCTGAATGATGTCTCTGCACAATTTTATTTTTCAAAGATGTTCTGCTGTGCCATAAATTCATGTTTGAATGATGCAAATATGGATTTATGGGACAGTGGGGGAAAAGATCGGACATAATATGAATCTGATTACATCAGAATCTCATTCTGAATGATGTCTCTGCTCAAATTGTGAAAAAAATGTCTAGTGTCCCATAAATCCATATTTGCATCTCGTTGTAAACACAATCACGCAAACATGGATTTAGGGCACAGTGGAACCTCTTATTGTGCAGAGACATCATTCAGAATGGGATTATGATGTAATATGAGTTGGTGTGGAGTGTTTTAGAATGTGTTTTAGACACATTCTCGAAACTAATTGTAGTCAATGTCAAGTGATGACAGTTTAGGGCATCAGAAGCACAGAAAGATTGAATGTGTGAACCTCCCCTTTGGTGTTTGTACTTTTAGTGTAATATTGGATCAACTGTTTGTCGTGATGTAAAGGGTCATTGTGCACCAACATGGTGTTCTTATCACGTTTTAGGGAAGACCCAGATGCAGACAGTGTTGAAGTAATGAAAGTGTATTACTAGAACAGGGGGCAGGCAAAACGACAGGTCAAGGGCAGGGAGAGGTCAGTAATCCAGATCAGAGTCCATAAAGTACAGAACAGTCTCAGGGTCAGGGCAGGCAGAGGTCAGTAATTCAGATCAGAGTCAAAAGGTACAGAACAGTCTCAGGGTCAGGGCAGGCAGAGGTCAGTAATCCAGATCAGAGTCAAAGGGTACAGAACAGTCTCAGGGTCAGGGCAGGCAGAGGTCAGTAATCCAGATCAGAGTCCATAAAGTACAGAACAGTCTCAGGGTCAGGGCAGGCAGAGGTCAGTAATCCAGATCAGAGTCAAAAGGTACAGAACAGTCTCAGGGTCAGGGCAGGCAGAGGTCAGTAATCCAGATCAGATTCAAAGGGTACAGAACAGTCTCAGGGTCAGGGCAGGCAGAGGTCAATAATCCAGATCAGAGTCAAAGGGTACAGAACAGTCTCAGGGTCAGGGCAGGCAGAGGTCAGTAATCCAGGGTGTTGTTTTATTTTTTTATTTCACCATAATTTAACCAGGTAGGCCAGTTGAGAACAAGTTCTCATTTACAACTGCGACCTGGCCAAGATAAAGCAAAGCAGTTCGACACAAACAACAACACAGAGTTACACATGGAATAAACAAACATACAGTCAATAATACAGTAGAAAAATCTATATACAGCATGTGCAAATAAGGTAAGAGAGGTAAGGCAATAAATAGGCCATGGTTGCGAAGTCATTACAATATAGCAATTAAACACTGGAGTGATAAGATGTGCAGATTAAAACCTTTTGAGGATCTGAAGACCCATGCCAAATCTTTTCTGTCTCCTGAGGGGGAATAGGTTTTGTCGTGCCCTCTTCACGACTGTCTTGGTGTGCCCTGGACCATGTTAGATTGTTGGTGATGTGGACACCAAGGAACTTGAAGCTCTCAACCTGCTCCACTACAGCCCCGTCGATGACAATGGGGGTGTGCTTGGTCCTCCTTTTCCTGCAGTCCACAATCATCTCCTTTGTCTTGATCACGTTGAACTGTAACTCAGTAAAATATTTGAAATTGTTGTGTGATGCATTTATAGTTTTGTTCAGTATTCATTATAGCAAGACTTCATAACATAATATTCTGGAGTCAGTTTTGCTTTCTTAAACTAAATATATCCTATATTCTGTCTTTGCGGTGCCATACACATGTATAAATCAGCTTTGTGCTGTGAAATGTGCATTGTACTGCCTCTACCGAGAGGCCTGTTCACTTTTATTTTGGGGGGATGGGGGGATTCATGCCTCTACACCATAGGAACTACAGCTTGATTACCCCTTACAGCTTTCACTCTCTCCTGCTAAGTTACTAAATAGCTCTCCAGCTGTATTGTCTAACACCCTGAACACAGATTAAACTGCCACATTGATTCTCTCTATTGGTCTCATTAACCTTTTACTGCAGTGGTCTAAATCAAGGTCATACAGAATCTATTTTGAAACAAAATGTATACACCTCACACACATGGTTATGGGCTTAGAAAAAGAAGACACTTGTACCATGTCAGGTATAGAGTTCAAATCTATTCAATTTTGAGTTTGCATCCCAATATTACACTATATATGTGTTACAGAAGACTGCAACATAACAAAACTGTTTAACATAGAAACTGTTTGACATAACATGACACTGATGAAGCCATGAGGTTATTTTGACTACCTGAAAGGGTTACTTCAGTAATGGTTGGGTTTGTTTAAGGAACCAGGAAGTGCCTAGACAATGATGCCTATGAATTGAGAGTGGTTATACTGGTGCCCTTACTGAGCCCTCTCTCTCACAGGGCTTCTGATGGCACAACCCCCCTCCATCCGACCCCATGCACAGACCAAGGGTAATGTGATCAGACCAACAGCAAGCACCAGGATCAATGGTGGCTTTGTTCAAGTCTCCATCCAGACAGACTGGTCTCTTCAACTACTACTACACCTCCGATTGATTTATCCACTCAGTCTTTTTAACATGGATATGATTGGTTTACTTACACACTGAATGTACAAATATTAAAGATACTTTCAGAATATTGAGTTGCACCCCCTTTTGCCCTCAGAACAGCCTCAAATCGTCAGGGCAAGGACTCTACAAGGAGACAAAAGCGTTCCACAGGGATGCTGGTTCATGTTGACTCCAATTCTTACCACAGTTGTGTCAAGTTGACTGGATGCCCTTTGGGTGGTGGACCATTCTTGATACACAAGGGAAACTGTTGAGCATGAAAAACCCAGCAGCGTTGCAGTTCTTGACACAAATCAGTGTACCTGTTGTTCAAACAGTTACTACTTTGAGGGTTTTACTTGCAGCTATAGATCTGGAAAAGAGCATGTGACATGCAGAAGGATAGGTCTATGTCGTTTATCGCAGCAGACAAACTCAGGCCGACATGAATTCCAGCGTGGACGTTGGAGCAGCGGAGTGCTGAGCTGTCCTTAAACCTCTCTCCCTTCCCTCTCAGAATGCTGAGGTGTCCTTAAACCTATCTCCCTTACTTCCCTCTCAGAATGCTGAGCTGTCCTTAACCCGCTCTCCCTTACTTCCCTCTCAGAATGCTGAGCTGTCCTTAACCCTCTCTCCCTTACTTCCCTCTCAGAATGCTGAGGTGTCCTTAACCCTCTCTCCCTTACTTCCCTCTCAGAATGCTGAGCTGTCCTTAACCCTCTCTCCCTTACTTCCCTCTCAGAATGCTGAGGTGTCCTTAACCCTCTCTCCCTTACTTCCCTCTCAGAATGCTGAGGTGTCCTTAACCCTCTCTCCCTTACTTCCCTCTCAGAATGCTGAGGTGTCCTTAACCCTCTCTCCCTTACTTCCCTCTCAGAATGCTGAGCTGTCCATAACCCTCTCTCCCTTACTTCCCTCTCAGAATGCTGAGCTGTCCATAACCCTCTCTCCCTTACTTCCCTCTCAGAATGCTGAGCTGTCCATAACCCTCTCTCCCTTACTTCCCTCTCAGAATGCTGAGCTGTCCTTAACCCTCTCTCCCTTACTTCCCTCTCAGAATGCTGAGCTGTCCTTAACCCTCTCTCCCTTACTTCCCTCTCAGAATGCTGAGGTGTCCTTAGCTCCTGAGGCATTGTCTATCCTTCTCGCCGTTCCTTCGTGTGTTTTCCCCAAGTCAATATTTGCAGTGGAGGGCACGGTTAAAGCCACTCCTGATCACACATAGAGTTGTCAGCCACCTGAGCCACCTGTCACTAGCCTCGCCCTGGGAACACGGATCTTCCGTACACTACCATCGTCATAGGATGTAGGAGCTTGGATTAGGATGTGTAATGTGTTTAATGACGCTTAAGAATGTTTAAAGTTCCCCTGAAACTTGTATATATGTTCCTTTATAGGTCTTCTGACTATCTGGAACATTCATTGATATCCAAATACTAAAACATTTAAATAATGGCAGTCATCTTCAAAAGAAACGGAGATAATAATTCCATTCAATACTGAAACACTTGTTAGATTAGAACTTGAAACAAAACCGTTAATGGACGACATATTCACGCCTCAAAATAACACAGAGCAACCCAGATATTCATTTTAGGACATTTATTAAGACATGTACAAAATACTCATATGTATATATGTGTATGAATGCGTGTATGCATTCACAGACACATGGATACATACATTTCTAACAAAACAAAACGGACCTCATTTTGGAGAGATCCAACTCAATCGTATCAAAATAAACACACAATAAATCCAACCAAAAACATGACATAATTCTAGTCCCACAAGAGACATGAAGGCCACTGTTTTCACAGAAAACACTTTGAATTAGTTGACCCAGAGAATGAATCCCTAGTTTTACCCCGTTGTACATAGAACACGGACTGAACACACGTCACTCAACTGAAGCCAACACAGTTGTGTGTGTGTGTGTGTGGAGAAACACTAATATGGGACTGTGTTTGTCACGTGGCATACAGGGGGACATTTGACCATCATGATGTCACATGAAAGACAAGATACGCTCAGTGGTACATGTTATAAAGCTGATGAAATATAATCAGAGGCTTCCTGAACTGAACCTCAGAAAGGAAAACCCTCATTCACTGTTATGTACCCTTCTCAGTGAAAAGGCTCAGTCAAATCAAGCAACACTTGGCCCTGTTGTTCCTTTTCCTGTGATATGCAGACCACCAACGCCCACCAGTAGAAAACCACATGTAGCCTGCAGGCAGCGTTGGTTCAGTGCATAGGCCAAACATCTAGGGGCGGTTCTGTTAAATGTTCTCTTCTCAATACTGTTTCATCCATTTGTTGTGGAGGGGAAATGTTGGAGTCAGGTCATTTTTAGAGCTAGATAGTAGTAGAACATAGCACAAGCAGTGTGGTGGGGACATTACAGTTAGGTCCTTTTTAAAGTACTTCCTCACTGATAACTCTTGCCTATGGGGAACTTTGCAAATATCATCAAACAATATTCTTATTATTTGGTCACCTTTACATTCATTGTCTTGTTTTCTGTTGAAATCCTATGGTAGAAAAAGTGGCATGTTTTTCTTTAAGCGCACTTGGCCATAAATAGCTTTTAAAATGGTGTACTGAGCATTGTCATTTGGCCACGTCTGACGACAGTTTGAAAACTCCAGGGACCACAGTTGAACACAGTGCAACATTCATTCAGGAGAGAGGGCGGGGCTTAGACTCATTCAGGAGCTGAAGGTTGGCTACAGATCCTGTCTGTCTGAGGAACGTGGGCCAGTAGGGACACCCAGGGCAGGGATGGCACTACACAACTACAGAGCAGAATGATGGAAGGATCATTTAGCTTAAAGAAGTCTGACTCCATACTTAAAGTCTGACTTAATACTGGGGAGATGCTGGAGATGTTTCTATTGATTTACTACCTTGATCATTGCTCACCTCTTAGCTCAGTGCTGATAAATCACTATCAGATAAATATATAGGAGATTAGTGCATAAGTCAGGGATAGCTGATAGGCTATATGGGACAGTGACAGACAGCAACCAGAGTAGTCATAGTGTGTGGTTACTGTACATCATCAACCTGAACCAACAGTGTTAAAAAAGATCACAATAAAACATCTACATCAACATATGAATGATCATCTCACAGCTATAGCAGTACCTATACTTTCCAAA
Source organism: Oncorhynchus masou masou (assembly GCF_036934945.1). Taxonomy (NCBI): domain Eukaryota; kingdom Metazoa; phylum Chordata; class Actinopteri; order Salmoniformes; family Salmonidae; genus Oncorhynchus; species Oncorhynchus masou. Next base: position 25,924,617 of record NC_088224.1, on the reverse strand, counting down.
GCCGGGGCATGAGTGTGTGTGTATTCTTGCGTACAAGCAATGTCCTCTATCCCTGATCGAGGGAGTTTGAGCGAGCAGGGCAAACAAATGGATGTAGGAAGTTGAGCATTTCTTGGTGGACATCTTAGGTTGGTGTGTGGAGAAGAAAAGGAAGTAGTAGAGACATGTCTGATTCTGCCCTGTACATTCAGTATCTTCCTCTGCTACTGGGGAGTCCTCATATCAAAGTTCCAGTCACACAGAAGGAGAACAGTAGCAGAACTGCTTCTTCAACAGACTTGCAGAAGCATCACATTGATATCACCAGACCCGTGCAGAGCAATTGTTAAGGCAGCAGGACTGCCTTGTCTGTCTATCTATGGGCTTGTCTTTCACCATGTCTTTCTAGCCTGGTAGGCAATCTGTCTCTCTGCACCTTTGTCCCAGTGGTGAAACCAAACCAGCAGACTTTAATTCAGAGTTCTGCCACCTAGTGGTGATAAAATGGTATTGTCACGTATTGGTGTCAGTGGTGTGTCGGGTGGTCTAGTGCCCGTGCTGTGGCCCGTGGTCGTTGTACTGGTTGTGGGCGGGGTGGTTGGGGGGCAGGGGAGGACCGTTGACGCCGGGGTGGTAGAAAGCACAGTTGCTCTCGTAACGGCAGTTTCCTTTCATCATGAAATGGCGACACACTGGCCTTTTGGACATGTCTATAAAAAAAAGAACAGAGTTGGCACACAACTAGCCAGCCAACCAAACGTCTGTACTGCTTGCATCAAGGCTACAAGATAGCAAACAGAAATCAACTTGGTCTTTACTTTAATTGTACTACTGTGGGGCAGGGCCCTACATGGACAATACAGGGCACCGTTTCAGACTGGCCCTACAGGTATCTAACATAGAAACAGAATTACTAGAAGGGACATTCCCTTTCAATTCAACTCACCTCCCATGTTGTTGTGTCCTCCTCTAGGTCCTCCACGTCCTCTCCCTCTGAAGCCCACCTGTTCCCCTCCTCTCCCTCGGCCCCCGCGGTGGAAGTGCCCCCCCCGGTGTGGCCCCCCCCTCATCGAGTCGTCCCCCCAGTAGTTGCCGTTGTCTCCTCCGTGGCCCTGGGGCGGCGGGGGCCCCATCATGCGAGGGTTAGCGTTGAAGCCAGGGGGTCCGTGGTTGTGTGGGGGCGGGGGGTGGTTGTAGTGGGGTCCTCCGGGGCCCGGGGGCTTGCCTGCAGGAGGGAAACCCACTCCGTTCATGGGCATGCCCATGTTGAGGTTGTTCATGTTGGGCAGGTTGTTCATGCCTGGACCGTGGCCCAACAGGCCATGGCTCACTGTGGAGGAAAGACGGATACCAAGTTAACAATCATTCTACCACACATATCGTCATATACAGTTAAGTGCAGCAAGAAATGGAAGAATACTTGGTTTGTTGGCTTGAATAAGTGTGAGAGAACTGAAGGTGTTGTGTGTTGTAAAGGTGTGTGTGTACCTCCAGGCGGGGGGCCAGTGGGGGGGCCCTGGTTCTGCTGTAGAGAGCCCAGCAGCTGTTTGATCTTCTCAGAGAAGTCTGGCTGCTTGATCAGGTCCTCAGTAGACTGGCCACCACTAGCTCCCTACAGGAGAGAGAGGGAGGAAAGAATACAATAAACATCACAGATCCACTGGTTACAGGGCTTCTCCAGGGCTTCCAGAAGTTGTTTAAAACAGTTGCAGTACACAATGCATTAATCCGATCATAACGTCAAAACAGGATTTGTTAATGTTTTGACATATAAAAAAAAATCTCTCTCTCCTACCATGATGGAGGTGAGTAGCTCCTGTACGTTTACGGAGGGGGCAGCGGGGGCACCAGGCGGGCCCTGGGCGAGGTTGCCTAGGTTACCCAGGTTGCCCAACAGGTTGTTGGCCCCCAGGTTCCCCATGAGGTTGGCGAGGACGGGTGGCAGCTTGGAGGCCTCCACCCCCCCGGGGCCCACGCCAGAGCCAGGCTGGGACGACGTGTCCATGGGCTCCATCGTGGTGGAGTCCTGGACAGGAGAAAGTTAGAGCACTGGACACAGAGGATGTTTGGAACATTGTGTGTGTTTTATATACTATAGGTTCTTTTTCAATCACTTTTTTCAGATGCAAAACTCTTCGAAACAAAATCCAAAACTGATAACACTTGTAATGCTTCTTATTTTATGTTCAAAACCCTTTGGTTGGACATTCATTGGAGTTGAAAACATTTTTAGAACGGCACCAAAGTGATTGACAGAAAAGGGTACATCTCACCTCGTCCAAAGGTATGAGGCGTGGAGGCATGGGTTCGTAGGCCTCAGGCTCTGGTTCATGGGGGCTGTCAGGAACACTGAGGAGGAGAGAGGAGGTGAGTTTCCCCAATACAATGTGAGGCACTTTGAGCACCTAGTAACCCACTAGGCTATAAAAATCCCTATCATTTTAAGCCATACTGCTCACTCACACACACTCTCTCTCTCTCTCTCTCTCTCTCTCTCTCTGTGAATACGTACCTCTCCTTGGTGAGGAAAATCTCCTGCAGGATGCCAGTCTCACGGTCCCTCTGTGTGAGTCTCTCTGTGCTGTTGGCCCCGGCATTGACCAGGGGGCCGGTGAGGGCCAGGGGCCTCGGGAGGCTCCAAGGTACCCGCTCCTCCATGGAGTCGTGGGACAGGCGTCTCGCCATCTCAAACGTGTGGCGGTCCATCATCATCTCGCGCTTCGCCGCCTCGCCAAAGTCCTTGATCTTGTTGACGTTGACTGGAGAGGGGGATAGAGGGAAGAGGAGGAAGGTGAGAGAGGTGGAGGAGGAGGAGAGAGTTATAACCATGGCACCCAACATGGATGTGATCAGGAGAAGGGGATGCATTTCATTTATATTATTATTTATTGATTTTATCTTGTGGATAAATCACAATTTTTTTTTAATTTTTTTTTTTTTAAATAATCACATCCCTGTCCAAAGACTCTTAACAGAACTTAGTGAAGAGTAGATGTCTTCACTGTACAGTTAGCTAGCTACTGTATTGACAACTTCCTAGTTTGACTATACAACCACAGTTTGACGTGCAATTACAAACAACACCGACCAAAAAATTGAATTGAAGTTACCGTTAGTTTTTGTTCTCTCACCTCTCTCGGTCTCGTCCAGGTCGAAGTAGAAGTACTCTTTGAGCTGCTCCTCCTCGGCCCAGCGCACGCTCTTCTTCTTCTTGCCCTTCTTGGTCAGCTGACTGTCCTCTTCACCGCGGGGCTCTGCCAGGGCGTTGGGCTTCTCGCTGCCCGTGTCCATGGCCTCGGGGTCGTCAGCAGGGACCGGCGTCCCAGGCTGCTCCAGGTCTACGGGGACTTCGTGGGGAGGGGTGGTGGAGGCCGTCTGGGTCTCTGGGGACAAGGGTTTGGCACCGCCCTGAGGCGACAGGTAGGGGAGTTTACCCTCGAATTGACATGGCTGAGAGGAGGAGGAGAGAGGTAGAGAGAAAGAGATGGGTGACTACTCAATTCCATTTGCACAGCCTTCCATAGATTCAGGTGGTTGAGAGAGGAGTTGTCTGTCTGTCTACCTTGTTTGATGTGGGAGAGACAGCTTTGGGGTCTCTACCTTCCTTCCCTTTCTTCTTCTTAATCTTGATGCCAGGCACGGGGGCGGAGTTTAGGGCATCCAGGAAGCCTGTACCCTCAAGGGCTGTAGAGAGAAAGGAGGGTCTCTTAGTGACATCAATAACAGTCAACATAATGCTGTGGTAGTTGAGGGGGAGATTAGTTTAAAAGTGTGTTCGATGCACAGCACACTTTTTTTCTGAGGAGTAGGGCACAAAACACATGGCATGTGAAAGAAACAGAAATGTTTGTTTATGCTCTGAAACGGTAAGCTCCCTTGTAGTTTACTGTAAGGTTTCAAGTTTGAAGAAGGCCTTCCAGTTGAAACGTTGCAATATAATAAATACAGTGTAGGGGAACATATACAACAGTGTGTGGGTATCTACCAGGGTTGAGATCAATTCCTTTTCAAGTCAGTAAGAAAACTGACATTTAAATTCAAACATTTTCTCATAGAGAAGTACTGAGGACATCTGGAATGGGAAATTCACTTTCAACTCACTGAAGTGAAGAGGAATTGACCTCAACCCTGATATCTACTTGTTGAGGGGTCAGGTGTAGCCTAATCTACTTGTTGAGGGGTCAGGTGTAGCCTAATCTACTTGTTGAGGGGTCAGGTGTAGCCTAATCTACTTGTTGAGGGGTCAGGTGTAGCCTAATCTACTTGTTGAGGGGTCAGGTGTAGCCTAATCTACTTGTTGAGGGGTCAGGTGTAGCCTAATCTACTTGTTGAGGGGTCAGGTGTAGCCTAATCTACTTGTTGAGGGGTCAGGTGTAGCCTAATCTACTTGTTGAGGGGTCAGGTGTAGCCTAATCTACTTGTTGAGGGGTCAGGTGTAGCCTAATCTACTTGTTGAGGGGTCAGGTGTAGCCTAATCTACTTGTTGAGGGGTCAGGTGTAGCCTAATCTACTTCTTGAGGGGTCAGGTGTAGCCTAGTAAATGCAGTGAACGGGTCAAAAAGATGGGTACATACTTGTTTCTGTTGAGGACTTACGTTGTGCTGGGATGATCTTCACTTTGATCTCCTTGGTCTGGTTAGGAGTGGTGTTGAGGGGTTTGTACTTCTTCTCCACGGGGGGAGCATCCAGAGGACCAAAACTGGTGGAGAGACAAGGTTAGGTTAGGTTTCCCTCCTTAGGACCCCGACCGGTAGAGGGAGATAAGAAAATGTTGTGTTTTCATTATGACAGTTTGAAAGAGTAATAATTCCAATATATTCATTACAAATGGCAAATACATCTGCCAAAAACAGGTTTGATCAGTACTCGAGATTAACCCACAATGAGGCAGCAGTGAGACGTGGAGTTATTCTGTGGTTGTGCAATTTCTATCCTGTTATTGGCTGGTAAGCCGTAGGACGGTGACACCTATACACAATGTGGACATGGATGTTATTGTGTATTATACCTGGGTCTCTTGAGGATTTGGGCTGGTTTGATATTGTACTTGTCCCCCAGCTGGAGGGCCACGGGGGGCTTCTTGACCAGAACTGGGGTGGGAGCATCCATCTCCAGGCCTGGAAGACAACACACAGGACAGGGTCAGGTCATTACATCTAGCACTTCAGCCATAGCAGAGGCTTCATCTCCACAGTCAGAAACAGAATTACTTTTTCACATTTGCATATTACTGTGGCCTGATTTCTACTGAAGGACAATAAGCGTATACACAAAAAACATCTTTTGTAAATGAAAAACTGTTTTGTGATAAATTGCGAGGACAGAGTGTGAGTGTCGTGTACCTATGGAGCGGATCTTAGCATGGCTGGGAGCGTGAGCTTTGGGCTTCTCCCTCTTCTTCTCCTCCTCCGCTGCCTTGCCTCCATCAGCTGCCTTCACCTCTCGGACTGGCACTTTCCCCTCCTCCTTCTTACGCTTCTTATCTGAGAGAAAGAGAGAGACGGGGGAGTTACGTAAACATAAAGAGATGACAGTGAAGAGGAGAGTTAGAGACATGTTGACATTTCAATCATTTATCAGACGCTCTCATCCAGAGCGACACAGAGTAGTGACTGCATACATTTTTGTATTTTTTCATACTGGTCCCGCGAGGGAATCGAACCCACAATCTTGGTATTGCAGGCGCCATGCACTATCAACTGAGCCACACAGGACTAAGGTCCGAAGTTGAACGTGAGAGAAAGAGGGGAAAAGAAGGAACAATGGAGAGCATGAAGGGAAGGAGGAGAGTTACCTGCAGGAGAGGTGGTGGAGACACTCTGGGAGCGGATGGTAGCCATCCAGCCATCCACCAGCCCAGCGGACAGCTTCCTCAGCTCTGAGAGACAGACACACACCATTAGATACACATCAAACCTCGGACACTATCACTCAACAATTGACATCTACTGCACAGATACCACCACTATGGAACTCTATTGTCTTGGCCTTGGGTTTGTGAGAAAGCTAGTTACAAATAAAATGCTAAATCATTTCCCCACAGAGGTCAATTAGTCAGCTCAGTGTATTAGAGATGGTGGAAACACCAGGGCAAAGAAAGTTGTATAAAAACATACCCTCAGTCTCTCCAGTCTTGCTGAGCTGCTTGACCAGTTTGGCAGTGTTGTTCTGTTTCAGGTGGTCTACAGTGAGGGGCAGTTTCTGCAGCGTTAGCAGGATGAGCTGTAACAGGGGGGTGTTTGTGCTAGTCTTGGAGTAGGTCAGCCACGTATTCAGCAGCTTGTAGCCTCCCACTCGGATAAACCTGGACAAAGAGTAGGGACAGTCAATCAAATTCTGTTTAAATTGCCAGTTTTTACAACGGATTTGTCAAAGTGCTTTACAGTAACCCGGCATAGACACCCAACCCACCAAAGATCAAGACGCAGCACAGTGGCAGAGAAAGCTCCCTAGTGAAGTAACTAAACAAGCCAGCCAGACCATAAGCCAATAAGGTTGATCAATTAAGAACAAAAGATGGGAGTAGATCTTACCGGTTGAGAATGTCGTGGGACTTGGTTTGTAGTAGGATATTCAGGTACATACACCTGCTCACCATCTTGTGAGAGGCCTTCATGAGACTGTGGAGAAAAAGACCATGAAGGAAGCTGACAATCAGAACAAAAGATAGGAGATAGACAACGCTGCCATTACAGTCCACTCAAAATAATGTAAAAATTATGAAAAACACTAAACAGTAAAAACTAAATGAGACCAAAACAACACCATCAATTATTTTAAAAATGGCAGTGTGTTAATTACCTGAAGACTTTGGTGACTCCCTCCAGGCTGCGGAGCTCTCCATCTTTCCCCAGAAGGTTCTCTACCCCCTTCAGGACCTCTCTGGGGTCCACTGGGCCCACCGCCATCTCGGCTCTGAGCGAGGAACAGATTTACACACTTAATATACAGGAGATCGCCTTACAACTCTGGCGCTTACTAAACAGTCATCGCTATCTCTTTCAATATGCAGCGAAAGTGATGTTTGCACTGCATGGTTCTTCCAGGCATGTCAGATTACACTTTGTTTTTGGGAGAGCTCCTTGGAAAAGACACCATCTGTTCTCTAAATCCTGCACAAAGCAAAGGCTTACAGACAATTCAACATAGGTACTAAACCGTTACAAGACCTTTCCAAACTACCACACGACTGAAAACAGGCCGCAGTTTCCTGCTATCCACAAAGCCAAGAGCAACACCACAGGGGCCCATGTCAAATCACCCACATTGCTAGATCTTTAGTCACACTGAAATCTGTCAAAACAAGGGGGGGTAGTGACATTCCCAGCTAACCCCTCCAAATGTACTGCTCAGCCTCAGTACTGCTTTCGCATTCCAAATGCCATACTGCAGTGAACACCAGGACTCACTGACTGATCTACTGCCTCATACTTCAAATATTTGCATTTATTTCTCTTGATGGCTGGATCTGTCAGTTGTGTGGATTATCCTCATAGTGGAGGGAGAAGGGAGGACAGACAGGGCCTACTGTCTCTGTTCTCAGGAGCTGCTGCAAGGCTTCCTCTAAGACAGCTGGGTATAGCCTAATACAAAGATTGCTTATAGGTCATGCTGCTAGTTCATTTTCTGTGTCAGTAATTGAATAGAACACAGAGAGCGAGCGGGAGGAAATACGCAGGGAGACAGTTCAACACAACACATTAGAAAATGACAGGTTGGCTGCAGTTTAGAAGAGGTTCATGAGGACTTCCCCCAATGGCAGCAATATATTCAAGTAACTGCTTTATTCAACAGATTGTTAAAACATTACAAACAAGTTTCAACAACACCTTACATTCACGACTGCCTTAACAATATGTACAATCTAAAAACGTTCATGGTAAGTGCAAATAAAAACAGATGAGTGATTAGGCTTAAATATGACAACCAGTAGGCCTACAAACTACAGTGGAGAGGAAGGTAGTTGTTGGTCTGAGCAGCAAACTTGTAAAACACATAATTGCACTGTACTGTTCCATTCTCTGAAAACTACTCCCATTGAGGAATGTATTGAATTCCCTACATTATTTTCTAGAAACATCAAAGGCGATGAGAGCTATGGAAGCTAGAATACTTTACTGATGCTGTCCTGGTAACGGAAGAGGATGTTACAACCTACGTGTTTGTTAAGTGTGGGTAATACTTTGGGTAGCTTCCCCCTCTACTAATCACACACACACTGGTAGCTAAACACTTGAGGTGCACACACACACAGGCAGAGAAGGCCCTCAAACTGAAAGCCTACCAGTATGCAGTTTCAGGCAGGCGGTGCACTAAACTGGTGGTTGGAATGACTGACCAGCTCCTTCACTGACAGAAGGGTGCAGTCACTTTACCAGTAGTATCAGGTGGCACAGGAACCCAAGGAGTACAGTTGGTTGAATTGAACACAGAAAACACCTATTCTATGACAAAGGCACTGCACTATTCATTTCAGTTAGCTAAAAGGAACATATTAAAGTTTTTGCTTGTAAGTATAAATAATTATTTTAAAGTAATATTAAAGTTACTTGTATTGGTATTGTAAGTATTTGTATTTTAAGTGATTGATCTCACACATACATCCCTTAAAGTTTACAGGACTAGCATGGAACCAGTATGTTAATTGCCTATGATTTACATTAGAATAAAGGGAATATTTGATCTGAAGCATTATCAATACCCCCCCCCCCATGTCTATACTGTGGACAAAAGAAATTCACACAAAAAAAATCACGTCATTTAAGTCAGCAATTAATATACCTGCTGCGGTGGCAGGTAGCCTAGTGGTTAGAGCGTTGGGCCAACTGAAAGGTTGCTAGATCAAATCCCAGAGCTGACCAGGTAAAATATGTTGCTCTGCCCCTGAACAAGGCAGTTAACCCACTGTTCCTAGGTTGTTATTGTAAATAAGAACTTGTTCTTAACTGACTTGCCTAGCTAAATAAAAATGTATATTTTTTTAAATGTATGCTTAAACTGAGCAGGAGACTGGCTCTAGTACAAGTGGGTGGTTAAAATAACAAGAATGAACCTGCGCTACTGACATCATTACCTTACAGTTCCATATAGGAACACTAGTAAACTGGGATCAGTTGGGGATCCAGTGGATCCTCTACGTAAAAAACACAAAATAATGTCCACTAAAATATTGCTGCAAAATATTACTTGAATTTTTGCGTCGCCTTGTTCAAATTATCAATCTATGCGTAAATCATAATAACATTTTAGAGTAGGGGCAGGACTGAGGCTATCAACATGCTTTTCCCCCCTCGTTGTTCAATGCATAACTGAATGCTTATATGTTAATATTTTAAAGCTCATTATAATATGGTTGGACTATGTTCATTATAATATACTTTGAATTACTGTATCCAAGTATTACATGGATAATATCCAAGTATTTCATTTTGAAATGTCATGTGAGGAAATCAGTTGTCTTACCCGTTTAACTGTTGTAGTAGAAGTTTTATATAGTCTCAGAACTCCACAACGTGGGACATAACACACAACTCCTGAAAATGTCACAACTGTTACACACTCACACAGTCAATAGAAAGAAGTTATTGGGAAGACATGAGCTTAGTAAAGAACAATTCAACGGGGGAATAGATGTCAAGTAAATTAATGTTCATACACACATAAAAGGGCTTTGGTGTATTTACTGAAATATATAGCAATGCAGTTGAAAACAGTAACACCTGTTATCATTTAGCTAGAAGGTAACAAACACTTCTGTCACAATAGCTCAAAGCCCTGCCTATACCAGTGATTTTTTGTTTACATAACAATGTTCTTATCCATGGTTGACAATCACCATTAAATAAAATACATATTTTTGTCCTATGGAGTAAAATATAAAATAAATTGGGAAAGAACAGCCTGTAGATAATCAACTTAATGAATTTGAATATGCCTTTCATTCACCCACACAATGTTCATGATGGTTATATAAGAATATCATGCAGCAGGCAGCCCTTTTAAGACAAGCTCTGCATCGGTCGTTGTATTGCACGCCCTACCCTAGCACTAGAATAAAGATCCAGTTCAATGACTAGTTCTGGTTAGGGGGAGCTAACCCGTGATCCATCGAAACTACATCTAGGCCCTGCCCTCTTTTGTTAACTGCTTCGTGGCTGCCAGTCTCGAGAACATAAAGAACAATGTATGCCAGCCACATCGCCACAACAGTTAGCCTACTATCACATTAGCAGCGCCGGATGATCATTTACTACCTATACAAAATAACTAACGATTGCGAACCACAAAGGCAACATCGAGACGAAACTCGTTCCGCTATTCAGGGCAGTCAACTCCTGTCGCTCCAGAAAAACATACATTGCTGCCTCGATTGTTCTGAAAAGACACAACTACCTCGCCATTTTGATGTAATTCCAACAAAACCAGTCTGCCTTGTACAATATTTCGAATGAGCATTTCCATCCTGCAATCTTTATCCTCAGATTGCCGTATAAATATCGGACACCTGGGGAAATTTCCTGCTCTAACGATATCGACGATACAATGTCATGCGTAAAAAACAAATAACCACAAATGACCAATTTTTCCAGTGAAATCCGTAATCCTCAATCTAAGCAATCTTTATGTATAGATTGCGGTAGGTGTAAATTCCAAGGATCTCTTATCAATTTAGCATGGGGAGAAAAATATCCCCTTAACCTACGGCAATCTTTATGAATAGATTGCTTATGCTTAAATTAAACATTTGTTATGCAGTTTATGTTGATCCGTCTCACACACAAAGAAACGGAGCGTTTCCACTCCGCACTTTCCTGTGTGAGCTCATAAACTAACGCGTTATAGCTTCGCTAATGGAAACAGCAGCCCCGCACGGAGACCAGCCAGCGGACCTAGACTACATCTATTTGCGACTAAACGATTTGTCATTTAATGAATTTAAAGTTAGATTCAGATTGGTTTGAAAATCAACACTTACTATAAATACCTCTCCTCAGCGTCTCGGGTAACTATATTATATTGTGCTTTACAGCAACAGATATCTTGTTACATCAGTTTTAAATCGTTAACCGTCATGTTTTAACGTTAACAAATCATATGGCTGGAAAAACTGGTTTTATGGGCAGGGTTGTGGTAGCTAAAAACTAGCTTTTCCTTCTGGAACAAACTGGAGGCAAAAATAGTAATCAAATGTCCATTACTTGAAGAAAAAAATAGATTATTGAATTAGGATGTTCAAAGTCCTCGACGGTCACTCTTCAGAGACAAAAGACCTGAAAAAGAGCACACAAAACGAAAAACACATTTAAGATAGATTCACTTATTTTCTGTGTTCATACAAACCTGAATCTTGGAAGAGGTTTCTTATGATGGATTATGGTCAAAATGAATAATTGCGCAGTAGTTTTTTTTGTTTGTTCAAAATAGCACTGTTTCTTTAGACGTTACTCACCTCAGAACAAATCCAGGAATGAGCTAGAAAGGGAGGGACTTGGTATTTATACCCTGTGACGTTTTTGACGTCATACGCGTGTCGAGCATGCGCTTTCTGGGGTTTTCATGGTAACAAAATGGAGTTTTTGGTCACGCGCTGTTGTAGAACGACCTTCATTGTCCATCAAGGACAGAAAGAGGGCCTTGCACATTCTCGTTTCAATTTCTTTCACGCCTCAAGTCTATTGTTGCTTATCAGAACAAATTTGAGTTACTATCATTGATAACTCGCAAAATATGTTACTTGTTCTTAGTTATAATATCACATTTGGGTATAATTTCGATTGTAATATTTCTACAAAATGGCTGCGACGCACTCGAGCACGTTGCCTGCCACACCCGCGGACACTATCAAAACCTTGCCCTTAAATTTCAAATGACGAAATTAATAATGATGTAAAAATCACAAAATAGATTAATTTAAGTCCAAAATGAGTTTATTTGGTCATGCACACATAATGTGCTACCTCACATTTCACCTGTAAACTTTCAACCCTCAGCTGTGAACGTCAAAATGGCAGCATCCATACGAGGCATTGGAAGAATTTTATGCCGCGTGACCCCTTTGCTTTTACAGAATATTCGGCAGAATAAGGTACTTATATTATTTTCTATAGTGTGTCAGGTAAGCAAAAGCTAGGACCTTTGCTGCACACCTTCAAATACGTTAGATCACGAAACAGTGACCGAACTACTGTCGGTCGTTCAATAGCCAGCTAACGTCACAGCTAGTTGGAAACATACCTGTGCATCATCCAATACAACCCCAGTCATATGTTTCACAGAACCAGTCTATGCAAAAATATTAGCAGTATTGCCTTGTGTACAGTATACTGTATTTGCGAGTTTCATACTTGACTGACAGTATTTGTTTGGTTTCTATCTTCCAAAGAGTTTACCTGTCAGGCTTTGGCCCCGGGCTGTGTTTCCAGGTGTGCAGTCCAGCCTCGCTCTCTGCACTGCAGCCTCACCCGAGATCCCCAGTGATGCCGGGGAGGCGCTTGCCCGCTACAAGGACAGACCATGGGACTACCTGGAGAGCGAAGGTATGTAGATTAGAACTTGAATGTCTACTCTACACACTTTTTTAAAGGGATGGTTCTGCATACCCAGACGAAGTATGCTCAATGGAGAATCTCCATGCAAGTAGTCCAGGATTAGTGTAATTCATTTCTGTTAATCTATCCATGTGTCCATCCACCTCTCATGTTTCTAGAGTACTTAGCGCTCTATGGAACCAGTCCAGTGTGGTCTGACTACAGGAGGAACCACAAAGGAGGTATCCCTCCTCAGAAGACGCGCAAGACTTGCATTGTACGTGTAACAGAGCTGGTTCTGTAACCTTGACTGATACTTGTGACAGTTCGCCGAGCTATTGCCCAGGCTTTGGGGTGTGCACAGATCAGAGGATGTCTTCCATGATGCCGTCTGCTCTAACTCCATATTATATTCTCCACTAAACAGATGTGACTGCAACCTCAACACTTTGTTTCATTTTCAGAGAGGAGACAAGATATGTGGGAACCCCTGTCCAATCTGTCGAGACTCCAATCTCATCATTAACTATCAGGTCTGGTCTCTCACTCATGGAACACACACGCATTGTGAGCGATTGAAAATTAATTAGTTGTTCAGTTGACGTAACAGGCTATTCAATTTTGTTTGTTAATCAATGGCCCATTGTCTTCCAGTAGAACGTGAAGCTACTGCAACAGTTCATCAGTCCAAATACAGGCATTGTCTTTGACTCCACACGGACAGGTAAGATATGTTCAATTTACCTAATATGTATACAATTGTATGAATGAGTCATCCATGCTGAATTCAGCAGGTGTTATCTAAATAAGTTATCTGATTGACCAACACAGTTGACATGTGAAACTGAGGCTGCCAATAGGTGTTTCAGTGATAAAATTCTCCATAAAGTAAACAACCTTTTGCAAAGTTTCAGGTAACCAAAGTGCCACATTTTATATTATCTCCATCTACATTTTTATCCAGGAGTGTGTCAGAAACAGCAAAAGCAACTCAATCAGGCGATTGGCACTGCAAGAGACCATGGTAAGTTCAGCCTCTGTGACTAAGGAGCAGAATGCTGGAGCTCTACAGTAATAATGGAGAATTGCATTTTTGTGACCAGCCCAGTGCTTCAACAAGGCCACCAGAACAGAAATGTAGTTCTATACAGTAAATTGTCCATATTTTTTCCAGGGCTTCTACCCTTCCAGGTTCCTCATGTGGACTTCTCAGGAGAGGACTACTCCAACTGCCATGACGCAGTGGGCTCAACCCCTCCTCCCCCCACCATTACCTCTGGTGATCCTTGGTACCGGTGGTACCACACCATAGAGCCAGACGAGACTGAAGTGGCTAAAGTCAAGAAGACCTATAAGGCATATTTGAAATAGACAAAGACCTACCTGAAATTGATGAGGGTGTATCAGAGGAATTATGGTGAAAGTTTGAGGATTTAATTGTGTTTCTGGACAGAGCACATTTTGTTCATAAAACACATGTGTCAAAATATTCAGATTGTTAGTGTTTTGTTTTTGGACCTTAAGCTAAATTGCCTTTCATATTTCTAGTCTTACGCAAACAATATGCTAAAACACGTCAGATTAATTCCAGACCCTTCTCCCAGGCTACAATTTATCAGCTCAGTTACAGTACATGCTATATGGACCATCCACGAGTAATCTGTCTAATCTCATATCCATGGTTTTGTATTTAAAGAGCAAGTGGTACAATAAAAACATGTAAGATGCAAAATCATTTATTTCATTGCTTTTTTGTCTGTAGGAAATACTTAATACAGGTATGTTTATTCCCAGTTAAGAGCTCTGTTTCTACATGTATGGAGCCAGTGGTAATGTATTGCCATTTCCTCGATTGTAAGTACTTCAGCATATTGCTTTCTTCCTGTCCCATTGTTACATGGGTGAGACATGCCTATTTGTTCAGTCAAATTCTGAATTCCAAGACACTTCTGGATCCTATCAGATCTACCGGTGTGGGGCAAGGGGGCAATTTGTAGTTCTGAAAATGTATCTCACAGGCCGAGAGGATACTGCAGTACACCAAGGGGTGTGTCTTAATAATCCAACGTGGCTTCCTTGACTTCAGCCATGATGTTGCCTAAACCTATCCTAAGTTTTCAAATGATCAAGGAAAGGAAGCCACTTTAGACTATGAAGATGCACCCCAGCACTGAGCTAATGTCATAGCCAGCATCAGCAGTGGGTTATATTACATTTCTATTTCCTCCTGGGGTCTGTTCAAACTGGCACCCTATTCCCTACATAGTACAGTACCATCTGACCAGGGCCCATAGTGCTCTGGTCAAAAGTAATGCACTATATTAGGGAATAGAGCCCTGGTTCTGCTGTAGGTAGGTCACTCCTTGACCTTGTGGACCAGGGTCTCCCCCAGTGATTCCAGGACCTCCCGTTTGTAGTCCTCAAAGTCTCCGTCTATCTGGTTGACGGACCGGTCCTCCACCACCCACAGCTGACAGGCTGTCTCAGTGATGAGCCGGGCATCGTGACTCACAATGATCACCGCTACGATGGGACAACAGCAGGGAAGAGGATATAACCATAAGAGTCTACCAAAGGGCACCATCAGTAGCATGCAAATAGTTTGATGTTGACCACCACTTTATTTATGCCATCACTACACCAATTTCAGAGGCTACTTTCTGATCCTACATTTTAACAAAAATAAACATTAACAGCCTCATACTGTGTTCATACCTCCTTTGTACTCGTTGATAGCTTCTGATAAGGCATCGATCGACTCAATGTCCAGGTTGTTAGTAGGCTCATCCAGGATGAGAACGTCAGGTTGCCGACAGGCCAGCTCAGCGAACACCACTCTGGCTTTCTGACCACCTGGATGGAGAGGAACAGAGAGAAGACAATTAGAAAACAGATCGACACGCACACTGGATGATTGTGTGTGAGCGCGCATGTTTCTATTCTTAACCTGATAATTTGGATATCTGGATGGTGTGTGCGTGGCTCTCCAGACCGAAGCGGCCCAGACACTTCCTGCTGTCCTGGTAGGGCAGGTTGAAGTTCCTCTGGAGGTACTCTGTAGCTGCCTCCTCCATGTTCAGCTGGTCAGCATACTGCTGGTTGAAGAAGCCCACCTTCAGCCGATGGTTCTTTCTCATCTCCCCCTTGGACTGAAAGGCAAATCAACACACATTTAGCTTGACAGTTACACCCATCAGTGCACAAACACTTCTGCTGTATTTGTGTGTGTGTATATATATAGATCATATGTGTTTTTGTTTGAAGGGAAACTTACTGGATTTAACCTGCCTGTGAGAAGTAGTAGTAGGGTACTCTTCCCGACTCCATTGGGTCCAACTATACAAACTGAACAAGGAAAAAAAAGAGTTAAGGTATAGTATGGAGGCTAATGACCAGAAAGTCCAACGTGTCGCAGGTATGCAAACAGAAAGGATTTCTACTTACTTCTAGTCTCCATGTCGATACCAAAGTCCACATTCTTGAAGAGGGGTTTGTGTCCCTCAAAGGCAAAATCTACACCTGAGACAGAGCAGAGGGTTAAACAGGGATACACAAAAAGTGAGAGGAAGAGGGGAACAAAAGAGGGAGAACTCACTGTGCAATCCGAGGATGGGAGGAGAGAGAGAAGGGGGGTTGGGGAAGGTGAATTTGACAGTGTACTCTTTGGGTCGTTTGAGCAACTCCGTAGCTTCCTGACTCTCCTCCTCCACTCCTCCCTTTTTCTTTCCCTTTGCTTGCTTCCTGGTCAAGGCATCCTTAGTCTGCTTCTCCTAGAGAGACAGAAAACAGTGGATGATGGGAGAAGTACAGAGAGAGAGACAGAACCATGTCTAAACAGGGGTAGCTGTCCTGTACTCACGGCCTGTTTGGTGGACTTCCCTCCAGCCTTGAGATCTTTGAGCTTCTTCTCCTGTTTGTCGTACTGTTTCTGAAGCTCCTTCTGCTTCTGAACGTACATCTTCTTAAACGTCACTGAGAAACAGAGAGAGAGAAGCTTCAATCTATAGAACATGGATCCAACTGCAAGTGGCTCTGGATAAGAGCTCCTGCTAAATGTAAATGTGTATAGAGCTAGTCACACATTAGTTTTTTATGTGTTGTTTGTGGGGTAGGAGAAAGAATGTACATCGCTAATAAACTCACAGTAGTTCCCTCTGTAGTAGTAAAGTTTCTGGTTGTCCAGGTGAACTATGTCAGTACACACATCGTCCAGGAAACTCTGGTCGTGAGACACGATGAGGAGAGTCTTCTTCCAGCCCTGAAGGTAGCTAGGAGGAGAGATTAACATATTAGGCATTGCAGTGGTATCATTACAGATCCAGGGCAGAAAGGAGACCCATTGAGTAAGCAGCTGCATGAAGTGTGGCCCTGTGAAATAAGTTATATTTAAGTAAAAGGCTGCGTGTGGTGTGCCCTTACTTGTTGAGCCAGATGACAGCGTTGAGGTCAAGATGGTTGGTGGGCTCATCCAGCATCAGCAGGGTGGGCTCCATGAACAGAGCTCTGGTAGGAGAGAGCAACTGGAAGCTTAGAATTCATTTTCACTGCTGTTTTTATTTCTGAGTTATACTTTCGTTCATTATTATTCTCTGTAAAAGTGACATTGTAACAATGCACTTTGAATTACGTTTGACTTGACCTGCAGAAGTAGCTGAAGAAAAAAACAATTGAAGAAATTCCCATATTGCTAAAACATCTATAATCAAATAATTTCAGATGTATAGAATTGCCTTGGGAGGGCTAAGGGGTCAACAGATATGAGCTTAACTTGACCTATATTTTAACAGAAACATCCAAGATGGCAGCATGTCAAGTCGTTGTCTGTGACTAGTAGTTTTTAACCTACAAATAATCTATTAATTAATGATGGAACAAATTTACAATTTCCTTGTTGTGTATTGCAAACTATTTAGTTTTGCTGGTGTAAAGATCGCAGGTCTCCCTCAACCTCGGATAACTTTTTCCCGCTATTTGCACTTCTTCACTTGAAGTTTACCAAAGTAACCCTCTCTCTGGCTGGCCTGGGTTCTATCCTCAGCTTTCCCTCTGCAGAGTGTCTCGTCCAAGCTGCTCCTCTTCGCTCTCAGCCTGGTTGTCAGAGGCAGCTCAACAATCCCCAAGCCCTTCTCTCAATCGACCCCCACACTCACATGCATACACACAGGCCCCTCTCTCACCTTACCTTTTCCTTGTCTCTATTTCTTACAGCTTACAGTCGCTGGGTGAGTACATCTGACAATGTGCTCTCCCGTCCATTAGACATTTTGTCTGCGGGAACTCGCTCTTTCACTCGGCCCACTCGTCCAAGTGCCGATGCATTTGGGGCATGATGTGAACACTGTTTTGTACTGTCTGGAAACTCACGTGTAGAATTAGCTTGCAGTAGGTCTCGTGCAAGTAGAAGGTTATTAAACAGAGGTGCCTAGTTATTCTTATTTTGTTGATATCAGGTAACGTGCAACCTAACCCTGGCCCTGATATGCAATGTCTCCAAACCCCCTCTGATTTTAAATCTAGATCTGGTCTTGGTATTTTTCATTTAAATGTACATAGCCCGTTGTCAAAAATTGATGGGGTTAGGATTTGGCCTAAATCAACTGATGTAATTGTATTTTCTGAAACCTCGCTCAGAGAGTGTGTTGTTAAGGATATTTGGTGGTTAGGTTATTAGCTGGCCAAAGGTAGGTTACATGAAAAGCGCAATACTATTAATATAACCGTGTGTTAGTGTGGGTTTTCAATGAATTTATTTGAATCATGAAACTCATCTGCATTTCCTGTAAATTCTCAGCAACAAAAGAGTGATCGAATTTAGATCCTACACCTGGACTTGGAATTCAGAAAAAACTGCACCTGGCTAGTGAGACTCTCATCCTCCAGCCTCCAGAGAACTTCTTAGTAGCTCTGTTCTGCATCTCTGGGGTGAAGGACAGACCAGCCAAGATACGACGGGCTTTAGCCTCCGCTGCTGCTGCCCCAATGATCCTCAACTCCTCATAGACCTGGTTGAGACAGACACACAATATGTACACATGCAGTGGTTAAGTCAATTGACAGATATTACATTAATATCTAAATGCAGGCTAAGAGACCATGACTCTATTTTTCCAGTTACCACAGTCTGAATGAAAACCTGACCCCAGCCCTGTATTCAATAGACTATCATAGCAATTGGGAAGTGGATATTTTGCCTGGCAGATCTAAGAGTGTTTTAGGGTTCACTTTTGATGTTTCCCCATACCTTGTCCAGTCTCTCAGCCACGCTGTCTTCTCCTTTCTCCAGGAGAGCCTGCAACTGCCTCTCCTCCTCCAGGAGCTTCAGACGCCTGGTGTCTGCCTTCAACACAGCCTGGACCGCTGGGGTGTCATCCGCCATCACCTCTATGAAGATATGGACAGCACGACAGTATGTTAAAGGGAGAAAACATAGTGCGGGTGAAGTGAGAGGGGTAGAGAGAAAGGAAGGGAGAAGAGGGGATAAGGGAAGGAGACAGAAAGGTATGAAGGTGGGGGGGGGTTCTTCAGAGAACGGGTGACATACCTTGCTCACAGAGCAGCACATCAATGTTAGGAGGGATACTGAGAACTCTGTTGGCGATATGTTTCAGAAGCGTGGTCTTCCCCTTCCCGTTAGGTCCAACCAGACCGTAGCGTCTTCCTGCCACCACCAGGAGATCTGCATTGACAAACAGCTCTTTCCCGTGAGCTGATATACTGAACCTCTCCAGCTGGAGGAAACAAAGAGCAGCACATTAAAACACTGAAACCACCATAGGTGAACTCTGATACTGCAAACTTTAGGGCTTTCCACTTGACATTCAGTAAGGAATGGTTGAAGGGACTAACCACCTCATACTCGCACTGTGTGCTTGCAAAGATACATTTAATACATAAAGTGCAATGTTTCAGTAACATAGACATTCATCAGCCATTTGATGTATCCCAACAACCATCCTCGTCCGTTCAACCATTCTTGTGTGTGTTAAGATGTTGCACTACATGACCAAAAGTATGTGGACACCTGCTCGTCAAACATCTTGCTATAACAGCCTTGCCACAAAGTTAAAAGCAGAGAATCATCCAGAATGTCATTGTATGCTGTAGAATTAAGATTTCCCATCACTGGAACTAAGGGGCCTAGCCTGAACCATGAAAAATAGGCCCAGACCATTATTCCGCATCCACCAAACTTTACAGTTGGCACTATGCATTGGGGCAGGTAGCTTTCTCCAAATCCAGCTTACTCTGTTGGACTGCCAGATGATGAAGCGTGATTCATCTCTCCAGAGAACGCATTTCCATGGCTCCAGTCCAATGGCGTCAAGCTTTACACCACTCCAGCCGACACTTGTCATTGCGCATGGTGATATTTGGCTTGTGTGCAGCTGTTCGGCCATGGAAATCCATTTCATGAAGCTCGCAAGGCACAGTTCTTGTGCTGACGTTGGTTCCAGATGATTTTTACGCACTGCGTCCTTCAGCACCTGGCGGTCCCTTTCTGTGAGCTTGTGTGGACTACCACTTCGCGGCTGAGCCATTGTTGGGGCTAAACGTTTCCAATTCACAATAACAGCACTTACAGTTGACCATGACAGCTCGAGCAGGGCAGAAATTTGACGAACTAACTTGTTGGAAAGGTGGCATCCTATGAGGGTGCCACGTAGAAATTCACTGAACTCTTCAGTACGGGCCATTCTACTGCCAATGTTTGTCTATGGAGATCGCATGGCTATGTGCTCGATTTTATACACCTGTAAGCAACGGGTGTGGTTGAAATAGCCGAATCCACTAATTTGAAAGGGGTGTCTACATACTTTTGTTTGTGCCTGTGTAATATAATATAAGAGAAAGATAGAGAGATGTGTCGATTGAGTTGATTTTTAGTCCTATTGAATTTTTCTTCAGTAAAATAAGTACGTTCTATGTAGTTCTCTCAATTCTTCAGAATAAAGAAACACTAGAAAAGTTGAGAGGGTCAGGTCACCTTGATATCTGATGCGTTCTCCAGCATGGCCTGCCTGGAAGACAACTCAGCCTGGGACACAGAGAAGTCTCCCTCAATGGCGTTGGCAGCACGCACACTGGCTACCTGCTTCTCATACTCAATCTAGAAACAAAGGCACAGACACACACAATTCATAAAATGCTTCTGTCTCTGGTTTGGCCCAAAAGCTCTCAAAAAGGTCAGTATTTGTAGAGTATATACAGTACCAGTCAAAAGTTTGGACACACCTACTCATTTGAAGGTTTGTCTTTAATTAGACTATTTTCTACATTGTAGAATAATAGTGAAGACATCAAAACTATCAAATAACACATATGGAATCATGTAGTAACCAAAAAAGTATTAAACAAATATAAGATATATTTTAGATTATTCTAAGTAACCACCCTTTGCCTTGATGACAGCTTTGCACACTCTTGGCATTCTCTCAATGAGGTAGTCACCCAGAATGATTTTTCAGCACTCTCAAAGGAGTTCACACACATGTTGAGCACTTGTTGACTGTTTTTCCTTCACTCTGCGGTCCAACTCATCACAATCGGGTTGAGGTCGGGTGATTGTGGAGGCCAGGTCACCTGATGTAGCACTCCATCACTCTCCTTCTTGGTCAAATAGCCCTTCCACAGCCTGGAGGTGTGTTTGGGTCATTGTCCTGTTGAAAAACAAATGATGGTCCCACTAAGCCCAAACCAGATGGGATATCGCTGCAGAATGCTGTGGTAGCCATGCTGGTTAAATAGGCTTTGAATTCTAAATAAATCACAAATAATGTCACCAGCAAAGGACCCCCACACCATCACACTTCCTCCATGCTTCAAGGTGGGAACCACACATGTGGAGATAATCCGTTCACCTACTCGGTGTCTCAAAAAGACACGGTGGTTGGAACCAAAAATATCAAATTTGGACTCAGACCAAAGGAGAGATTTCCACCGGTCTAATGTCCATTGCTTGTGTTTCTTGGCCCAAGCAAGTCTCTTCTTATTGGTTTCTTTTAGTAGTGGTTTCTTTGCAGAAATTCAACCATGAAGGCCTCATTCACGTAGTCTCCTCTGAACAGTTGGTGTGTCTGTTACTTGAACTCTAAAGCATTTATTGGTGCTGCAATTCTAGGTGCAGTTTTGTGCCGATTTCTGAGACTGGTAACTAATGAACTTATCCTTTGCAGCAGCGGTAACGCTCGGTCTGTGGCGGTTTTTGTGACTGCACTTTTAAAGTTCTTGAAATCTTCTGGATTGACTGACCTTCGTGTCTTAAAGTAACGATGGATTGTCGTTTCTCTTTGCTTATTTGAGCTATTCTTCCCATAATGTGAACTTGGTCTATCAAATAGGGCTATCTTCTGTATACCACCCCTACCTTGTCACAACATGACTGATTGGCTCAAACGCATTAAGGAAAGAAATGCCACTATTTAACTTTTAACTAGGCACACCAGTTAATTTCAATGAATTCCAGGTGACTACATCATGAAGCTGGTTGAGAGAATGCCAAGTGTGTGCAAAGGATGGCTACTTTGAAGAATCTAAAATAGATTCCAATTTGTAAGTCGCTCTGGATAAGAGCGTCTGCTAAATGACTTAAATGTAAATGTAATTTTTATTGGTTTAACACTTTTTTGGTTACTACATGATTCCATGTGTGTCATTTCATAGTTTAGATGTCTTCACTATTATTCTACAATGTATAAAATAGTAAAAAGAAAAACCCTGGAATGAGTCGGTGTTCTAAAACCTTGATTGGTACTGTTACCATTTTCTTTTTCTTCTTCTTCTCCTTCTTGCTCATGTTAGCAAAGGGGTCGTCACCTTTCTCCTGCTCCTGCTCTGCTATCACGTCTTCAGCACACTGACAGGAGAGGGATGCAGACAGAGGGAGAGTCAGTGATTTAGATGTTCTAAGGTGGCTCTACATGCCATGTATGACCTTTCCATACAGCAGACGATAAACACACACCTTCATTGTGTCATCTTCGTCGTCTTCAGCCTCTTCATCTTCGCTGCGCGGAGGGCGAGCAGGTTTGTTCATCCTCTGAATGGGACAAGTAACACAACATTATGGTAATACAGAAACTACGCTGCAAGTGATAAAGTCCTACTGTGACCCATATACCGTGGTCATGCATTATATTGGCCTAGATAGTTTACAGGTGTGGATATTCAGACTCAGTCACATAGTGCAGTGCATTCAGAAAATATTCACATCCCTTGGCTTTTTCTAAATGTTGTGTAACATCCTGAATTTAAAATTGATTAAGTTGGGTTGGTCACTGGCCTACACATAAAAAAAAAAAAAAAAAAGTAAAGTCGAAATGTCATGAGTATTTAACCCCTTTTGTTACGGCAAGCCTAAATAAGTTCAGGAGTAAAGGTTTGCTTAACAAGTCACATGATAAGTTGCATGGACTGTGTGCAACAATAGTGTTTAATATGATTTTTGAATGACTACCTCATCGCTGTACCCCACACATACAATTATCTGTTAGGTCCCTCAGTCGAGCAGTGAATTTCAAACACAGATTCAACCACAATGACCAGGGAGGTTTTCCAATTCCTCGCAAAAGGCACCTATTAGTAGATGGGTAAATAAAAAATAAAAAAGCAGACATTGAATATCCCATTGAGCATGGTGAAGATATTAATTACGGGTTGGATGATGCATCAAAACTCCCAGTCATTACAAAGATACAGGCTTCCTTCCTAACCAAATTGCCAGAGAGGAAGGAAACCACTCAGGGATTTCACCAAGAGGCCAATGGTGACTTTAAAACAGTTACAGAGTTTAATGGCTGTGATAGGAGAAAACTGAGGGTGGATCAACAACATTGTAGTTACTCCACAATACTAACCTAATTGACAGAATGAAAAGAAGGAAGCCTGTACAGAATACAAAATATTCCAAAACATGCCTCCTGCAACAAGGCACTAAAGTAATACTGCAGAAAATGTTTGCAAAGCATTCACTTTTTATCCTGAATACAAAGTGTTATGTTTGGGCAAATCCAATACATTACTGAGTATCTCTCCATATTTTCAAGCATACTGGTGGCTGCATCATGTTATGGGTATGCTTTTAAAATCAGCAAGAACTGGGGAGTTTTTCAGGATAGAAAAAGAAATGGAGCCAAGTACAGCTAAAATCCTAGAGGAAAACCTGGTTCAGTCTGCTTTTCACCAGACACTGGGAGACAAATTCACATTTCAAAATCACCTAAAACACACGGCCAAATCCACACTGGAGTTGCTTACCAAGTTAGTTTCAACTTAAATCTACTTGAAAATCTATGGCAAGACCTGAAAATGGTTGTCTATCATTGATCAAGAACCAATTTGACAGAGCTTGAAGAATAATGGTCAAATTGTTGCAAAATCCAGGTGTGGAACGCTCTTGGAGACTTACCCGGAAAGACTCACAGCAGTAATCACTGCAAAAGGTGCTTCAACAAACTATTGACTCAGGGGTGTGAATAATTATTTAAGTGAGATATCTATATTTCATTTTCAATAAATTAGCTAAAATGTCTAAAAACATGTTTCACCTTGTCTTTAAAGGGTAGCGTGTGTAGATGTGTGAGATTAAACAAATTCACACCATAATAAGAAAACATGGAATAAGTCAAGGGGTATGAATAATTTATGTAGACACTGTATGTTGCTAACCCATTACATTTCATATAGAATGCCATCCCTACATTCCAGAAGGAAAACTGTTTACACAAAGTCTGTGTCGTTAGCACTAGAGCGTTTCACTCACCTTGGGCTGTTCCTTCTTGCCTTTCTTTGGCTGAGGCTTCTCGTCCTCCGCTTCATCCTCCTCAGTTGCCTACAATAAAAAAAATGTAAAAAAATAATACAGTTGAAGTCAGAAATTTACATACACCGGAGCCAAATACATTTAAACTCAGTTTTTCACAATTCCTGACATTTAATCCTCGTAAAAATTCCCTGTCTTAGGTCAGTTAGGATCACCACATTATTAAGAATGTGAAATACCAGAATAACAGAGAATGATTTATTTCAGCTTTCATTTCTTTCATCACATTCCCAGTGGGTCAGACGTTTACATACACTCAATTAGTATGTTGGTGCATTGCCTTTAAATTGTGCAACTTGGGTCAAACGTTGGGGGTAGCCTTCCACAAGCTTCCCACAATAAGTTGGGTGAATTTTGTCCCATTACTCCTGACAGAGCTGGTGTAACTGAGTCAGGATTGTAGGCCAAGCTACATGTAACCAAGCTTTAACTTCCTGACTGATGTCTTGAGATGTTGCTTTAATATATCCACATAATTTTCCTCCCTCGTGATGGCATCTATTTTGTGAAGTACACCAGTCCCTCCTGCAACAAAGCACCCCCACAACATTTTTTAAATTTATTTTACCTTTATTTTACTAGGCAAGTCAGTTAAGAACAAATTCTTATTTTCAATGACGGCCTAGGAACAGTGGGTTAACTGCCTGTTCAGGGGCAGAACGACAGATTTGTACCTTGTCAGCTCGGGGATTCAAACTTGCAACCTTTCGGTTACTAGTCCAACGCTCTAACCACTAGGCTTCCCTGCCGCCCCAGCAGGGTAGCCATGATGCTGCCACCCCGGTGCTTCACAGTTGGAATGGTGTTCTTCGGCTTGCAAGAATCCCCCCTTTTCCTCCAAACATAATGATGGTCATTATGGCTACACAGTTCTATTTCTGTTTCATCAGACCAGAGGACAATTCTCTAAAACGTGCGATCTTTGTCCCCATCCGCAGTTGCAAAACATAGTCTGACTTTTATATGGCGGTTTTGGAGCAGTGGCTTCTTCCTTGCTGAGTGGCCTTTCAGGTTATGTCGACATAGGACTAATTCTACTTGTGGATATAGATACTTTTGTACCCGTTTCCTCCAGCATCTTCACAAGGTCTTTTGCTGTTGTTCTGGGATTGATTTGCACTTGTCGCAGCAAAGTACGTTCATCTCTAGGACACAGAACGAGTCTCCTTCCTAAGCGGTATGATGGCTGCGTAGTCCCATGGTGTTTCTACTTGCGTGAAGGTACCATGTTCATCTGTACAAACAATAGTACGCATTTGGAAATTGCTGCCAAGGATGAACCAGACTTGTGAAGGTCTACAATGTTTTGGCTAATGTCTTTTGATTTTCCCATGATGTCAAGCTAAGAGGCACTGAGTTTGAAGGTAGGCCTTGAAATACATCCACAACTACACCTCCAATTGATTGAAATGATGTCAGTTAGCTTATCAGAAGCTTCTAAAGCCATGACATCATTTTCTGGAATTTTCCAAGCTGTTTAAAGGCACAATCAACTTAGTGTAAGTAAACTTCTGACCCACTGAAAGTGTGATATCGTCAATTATAAAAGTTAAATAATCCGTCTGTAAACAATTGTTGAAAATTACTTGTGTCATGCGCAAAGTAGATGTCCTGACCGACTTGCCAAAACTATAGTTTGTTAACAAGTCATTTGTGGAGTGGTTGAAAAATGAGTTTTAACCAAAGACTCTGGGTTCGAGCCCAGGCTCTGTCGCAGCCGGCCGTGACCGGGAGGTCCATGGGGCGATGCACAATTGGCCTAGCGTCGTCCAGGTTAGGGAGGGTTTGGCTGGTGGGAATATCCTTGTCTCATCACGCACTAGCTACTCTTGTGGCGGGCCGGGCGCAGTGCACGCTGACCAGGTCGCTAGGTGTACGGTGTTTCCTCCAACACATTGGTGCGACTGGGTTCCGGGTTGGATGCGCACTGTGTTAAGAAGCAGTGCGTCTTGGTTGGGTTGTGTTTTGGAGGACGCATGGTTCTCGACCTTCGTCTCTCCCGAGCCCGTACGGGAGTTGTAGCGATGAGACAAGACAGTAACTACTAACAATTGGATACCAAGAATTTGTGGAGAAAAAGGGGGTATAAAAAATACTAATACAAGTTAAAGACTTGTATGTAAACTTCCAGCTTCAACTGTACGTACATTAGTGTGGAACAACAAATCAGTGATACTGGCTCCGGGGTTCAGAGTTGAATTTGACGGCTGTAGAAGGTGTCCAATTGGACTAGCTTCAGATCTTAGCTGTAAATTAAGTATGTATGTATGTATGAGACTGACAGACAGACACTGATCAAAAAAATAAAAGGGAACACTAAAATAACATCCTAGATCAGAATGAATGAAATATTCTTATTAAATACTTTTTTCTTTACATAGTTGAATGTGCTGACAACAAAATCACACAAAAATTATTAATGGAAATCAAATTTATCAACCCATGGAGGTCTGGATTTGGAGACACACTCAAAATTAAAGTGGAAAACCACACTACAGGCTGATCCAACTTTGATGTAATGTCCTTAAAATAAGTCAAAATGAGGCTCAGTAGTGTGTGTGGCCTCCACGTGCCTGTATGACCTCCCTACAACGCCTGGGCATGCTCCTGATGAGGTGACGGATGGTCTCCTGAGGGATCTCCTCCCAGACCTGGACTAAAGCATCCGCCAACTCCTGGACAGTCTGGACAGTCTGTGGACAGTCTGTGGTGGATGAAGCGAGACATGATGTCCCAGATGTGCTCAATTGGATTCAGGTCTGGGGAACGGGCGGGCCAGTCCATAGCATCAATGCCTTCCTCTTGCAGGAACTGCTGACACACTCCAGCCACATGAGGTCTAGCATTGTCTTGCATTAGGAGGAACCCAGGGCCAACCGCACCAGCATATGGTCTCACAAGGGGTCTGAGGATCTAATCTCGATACCTAATGGCAGTCAGGC
The DNA here is from genome assembly GCF_036934945.1 of Oncorhynchus masou masou. Lineage (NCBI taxonomy): Eukaryota > Metazoa > Chordata > Actinopteri > Salmoniformes > Salmonidae > Oncorhynchus > Oncorhynchus masou. Next base: position 25,897,351 of record NC_088224.1, on the reverse strand, counting down.
TACCTCTGGCGAGCACATGGAGGTGTGACTGTGCGGCCCCCCAAAGAAATGCCACCCCACACCATGACTGACCCACCGCCAAACCAGTCATGCTGGAGGATGTTGCAGGCATTAGAACGTTCTCCACGGCGTCTCCAGACTCCGTCACGTCTGTCACATGTGCTCAGTGTGAACCTGCTTTCATTTGTGAAGAGCACAGGGCGCCAGTGGCGATTTGCCAATCTTGGTGTTCTCTGGCAAATGCCAAACGCCCTGCACGGTGTTGGGCTGTAAGCACAACCCCCACCTGTGGACGTCGGGCCCTCATACCGCCCTCATGGAGTCTGTTTCTGACCGTTTGAGCAGACACATGCACATTTGTGGCCTGCTGGAGGTCATTTTGCAGGGCTCTGGCAGTGCTCCTCCTGCTCCTCCTTGCACAAAGGCGGAGGTAGCGGTCCTGCTGCTGGGTTGTTGCCCTCCTACGGCCTCCTCCACGTCTCCTGATGTACTGGCCTGTCTCCTGGTAGCGGCTCCATGCTCTGGACACTACGCTGACAGACACAGCAAACCTTCTTGCCACAGCTCGCATTGATGTGCCATCCTGGATGAGCTGCACTACCTGAGCCACTTGTGTGGGTTGTAGACTCAGTCTCATGCTACCACTAGAGTGAAAGCACCGCCAGCATTCAAAAGTGACCAAAACATCAGCCAGGAAGCATAGGAACTGAGATGTGGTCTGTGGTCACCACCTGCAGAACCACTCCTTTATTGGGGGTGTCTTGCTAAATGCCTATAATTTCCATCGGTTGTCTATTCCATTTGCACAACAGCATGTGAAATTTATTGTCAATCAGTGTTGCTTCCTAAGTGGACAGTTTGATTTCACAGAAGTGTGATTGACTTGGAGTTACATTGTGTTGTTTAAGTGTTCCCTTTATTTTTTTGAGCAGTAATATATATATATAATAAAAAAGTGAGTCTCTCATTTAGTTCAACATAAAGCGCTAGGATATACTCTGTACTCCCTAGATACTCCAGCAGATCTGAAATGACTAGATAGGCTTTGTGGAATTTTCACTATATTGCTTAGCCCATCAAAAGTCTGACCTTGGGTGCTGGTTTAGCCTCTGGCTTCATGTTCTTTTTCACAGCTGTCTTTTCATCCCCGTCATTCTTTTCTTCCTCATCATCGGAGGGAGCCTGGTTTTATGTAGGGAAAAGGAGAGTGAGGCTCCATGTCTGGGAACAAGTGAGATCAGACAGTTTTATTGTGTTGAGTATTTCAGTGGGTTAGATCTGCAGATATGAGGTCTACGAGAAAGAGAAAAGTCGTTAAATAAAGTGTTATGAAATAAAAAGGGAATAGATTGAGAGTGGAATGTGTTAGTGAACCATTTAAAATGTGCTGCTTTCCGTTATCAACCCTGTTGGATGGGGGAGGGGATGTTGGGGGGGAGAGTGTGTAGTAGGAGAATAAATCCATTCCATCACCCACCTTGGCTTTCGGTTTTGGCTTATCTTTTTTCTTGCCCTTATGCACCTTCTCAACCTCCTGTGTTAAAGTATTAAAGACGCAGAGACAAACACACAGATACACCAGTTCCTTAATATTAGAGATGCCCTTACACCAACGCACAAAGTCGTTATGAAGAAAAATGACATGCTTGATTCAAAATCATTAGATTCCAAGCCCCAACACTACTGGCCAATGCTAATTGTCCAACACATGTAGATGAAATGCAATGAAAGGAAATTATGTAGGAATAGGGCTGTTATGGTGACCGTATTACCACCACACTTGCAGTCAGGACCGCAGTCAAATTCCACGTGACCGTTTATGCACCGTAACAAGGCTTCTCCAAAACTGCGCTCTGATGCTGCTAATGGTCATTAGTAGGCTACTGAACTTCCTAACTGCCAGTCGCTAATGGCTTTGCACTGATGTATTGCCCCTCTAATCACACTGACATCAACGCAAATGAGATTTCTGAGATTTCCATCCCAAACTACAACATTTCCAATCAAGATAGAACTGCCAAAGGGGGAGGAGTTGCAATCTACTGCAGAGATTGACAGAACTTTGCAGGCAAACTTCCCAGGTCTATGCCCAAACAGTTCGAGCTTCTAATTTTAAAAATGAATCTCTCCAGAAATAAATCTCTCACTGTTGCCGCCTGTCATAGGCCCCGCCCCCCTCAGCTCCCAGTTGTGCACTGGACCCCATATGTGAATTGATTGCCCCCCCATCTAACTTCAGAGTTCGTTCTGTTAGGTGACCTAAACTGGGATATGCTTAACACTCCGGCAGTCCTACAATCTAAGCTAGATGCCCTCAATCTCACACAAATTATCAATGAACAACACCAAATCCGTAAACATGGGCACCCTCATAGATATTATCCTGACCAACTTGCCCTCCAAATACACCTCAGCTGTTTTCAATCAGGATCTCAGCGATCACTGCCTGCAGCCGCTATGGGTCTGAGGTCAAACGACCACCCCTCATCACTGTCAAACACTCCCTAAAATACTTCTGCGAGCAGGCCTTTCTAATCGACCTGGCCCGGGTGTCCTGGAAGGATATTGACCTCATCCCGTTAGTCGAGGATGCCTGGTCGTTCTTTAAATGGTATTTCCTCATCATCTTAAATAAGTATGCCCCTTTAAAAAAAATGTAGCTCTAAGAACAGATATAGCCCTTGGTTCACTCCAGACCTGACTGCCCTTGACCAGCACAAAAATATCCTGTGGCGGACTGCACTTGCATCGAATAGTCCCCACGATATGCAACTTTTCAGGGAAGTCAGGAACCAATACACACAGTCAGAAAGGAATGCAAAGGCGAGCCTTTTCAAACTGAAATTTGCATCCTGCAGCTCTAACTTCAAAAGGTTTTGGGTACACTGTAAAGTCCATGGAGAATAAGAGCACCTCCTCCCAACTGCACTGATGCTAGGTAACACTGTCATCACCAATAAATCCACGAAAAACGAGAATTTCAACAAGCATTTCTCTACCGCTGGCCACGCTTTTCTCCTGGCTACCCAAACCCCGGCCAACAGCTCTGCACCCCCTGCAGCTACTTGCCTAAGCCTCCCCAGCTTCTCCTTCACCCAAATCCAGATAGCAGATGTTCTTAAAGAGCTGCGAAATCTGGATCCCTACAAATCAGCTGGGCTAGACAACCTAGACAACCCTCTCTTTCTAGAATTATCCACTGCCATTGTTGCAACCGCTATTACCAGTCTGTTCAACCTCTCTTTTGTATTGTCCGAGATCCCTAAATATTGGAAAGCTGCCCCGGTCATCCCCCTCTTCAAAGGGGGTGACAATCTAGACCCAAACTGTTATAGACCTATTCCATCCTGCCCTGCCTTTCTAAAATCTTCAAAAGCCAAGTTAATAAACAGATCATTTCAAATCCCACCGTACCTTCTCCGCTGTGCAATCCGGTTTCCGAGTTGATCATGGGTGCACCTCAGCCACGCTCAAGGTACTAACGATATCATAACCGCCATCGATAAAAGACAGTACTGCGCAGCCGTCTTCATAGACCTGGCCAAGGCTTTTGACTCTGTCAATCACCATATTCTTATCGGCAGACTCAACAGCCTTGGTTTCTCTAATGACTGCCTCGCCTGGTTCACTAACTACTTCTCTGATAGAGTTCAGTGTGTCAAATCGGAGGGCCTGTTGTCCGGACCTCTGCCAGTCTATGGGGGTACCACAGGGTTCAATTCTCGGGCCGACTCTTCCCTGTATACATCAATGATGTCGCTCTTGCTGCGGGTAATTCTCTGATCCACCTCTACGCAGACGACACCATTCTGTATTACATCTGGCACCTCTTTGGACACTTAACAATCCTCCAAACGAGCTTCAATGCCATACAACACTCCTTCCGTGGCCTCCAACTGCTCTTAAATACTAGTAAAACTAAATGAATGCTTTTCAACCTTTCGCTGCCCGCACCCGCCCGCCCGACTAGCATCACTACTTTGGACAGATAGGACTTAGAATATGTGGACAACTACACATACCTAGGTGTTTGGCTAGACTGTAAACTCTCCTTCCAGACACATATTAAACATCTCCAATCCAAAATAAAATCATCTTCCTATTTCGCAACAAATCCTCCTTTACTCATGCCTCCAAACATACCCTTGTAAAACTGACTATCCTACTGATCCTTGACTTCGGCGATGTCATTTACAAAATAGCCTCCAACCCTACTCAGCAAACTGGATGCAGTCTATCACAGTGCCATCCGTTTTGTCACCAAAGCCCCATATACCACTGCGACCTGTATGCTCTCGTCGGCTGGCCCTCGCTACCTATTCGTCTCCAGACCCACTGGCTCCATGTTATCTATAAGTCTATGCTAGGTAAAGCTCCGCCTTATCTCAGCTCACGGGTCACAATAACAACACCCAGCACGTGCTCCAGCAGGTATATCTCACTGGTCATCCCCAAAGCCAACACCTCCTTTGGCCGCCTTTCCTTCCAGTTCTCTGCTGCCAGTGACTGGAACGAATTGCAAAAATCGCTGAAGCTGGAGATTTCCCTCACTAACTTTAAACATCAGCTACAGTGGGGCAAAAAAAGTATTTAGCCAGCCACCAATTGTGCAATTTCTCCCACTTAAAAAGATGACAGGCCTGTAATTTTCATCATAGGTACACTTCAACTATGACAGACAAAATGAGGGAAAAAAATCCAGAAAATCACATTGTAGGATTTTTAAATGAATTTATTTGCAAATTATGGTGGAAAATAAGTATTATTATTTTTTAGAGAAGGCCCTAAAAATTGTCAAAGACCCCAGCCACCCCAGTCATAGACTGTTCTCTCTGGTAACGCTTGCCATGCGGTAGTAGGCGTGTCAAGTCTAGGACAAAAAGGATTCTCAATAGTTTTTACCCCCAAGCCATTAGACTCCAAATGGCAACCCGGAGTATTTGCATTGTGCCACCCCAACCTTTATTTTACGGTGCTGCTACTCTCTGTTTATCATATATGCATAGTTACTTTAACTGTTGTGGCCAAAAGTTGAGAATGACACAAATATTAATTTCCACAAAGTTTGCTGCTTCAGTGTCTTTAGATATTTTTGTCAGATGTGACTATGGAATACTGAAGAATAATTACAAGCATTTCATACGTGTCAAAGGCTTTTATTAACAATTACATGAAGTTGATGCAAAGAGTCAATATTTGCAGTGTTGACCCTTCTTTTTCAAGACCTCTGCAATCCACCCTGGCATGCTGTCAATTAACATCTGGGCCACATCCTGACTGATGGCAGCCCATTCTTGCATAATCAATGCTTGGAGTTTGTCAGAATTTGTGGGCTTTTGTTTGTCCACCTGCCTCTTGAGGATTGACCACAAGTTCTCAATGGGATTAAGGTCTGGAGAGTTTCCTCACGATCGACCCAAAATATCGATGTTTTGCTCCCCAAGCCACTTGGTTATCACTTGTGCCAAGGTGCTCCATCATGCTGGAAAAGGCATTGTTCATCCCTAAACTGTTCCTGGATGGTTGGGAGAAGTTGCTCTCGGAGGATGTGTTGGTACCATTCTTTATTCATGGCTGTGTTCTTAGGCAAGATTGTGAGTGAGCCCGCTCTCTTGGCTGAGAAGTAACCCCACACATGAATGGTCTCAGGATGCTTTACTGTTGTCATGACAGAGGACTGATGGTAGCGCTCACCTTTTCTTCTCCGGACAAGCTTTTTTTCAGATGCCCCAAACAATCGGAAAGGGGATTCATCAGAGAAAATTACTTTACCACAGTCCTCAGCAATCCAATCCCTGTACCTTTTGCAGAATGTCAGTCTGTCCCTGATGTTTTTCCTGGAGAGAAGTGGCTTCTTTGCTGCCCTTCGTGACACCAGGCCATCCTCTAAAAGTCTTCGCCTCACTGTGGGTGCAGATGCACTCACACCTGCCTGCTGCCATTCCTGAGCAAGCTCTGTACTGGTTTTGCCCCGATCCCACAGCTGAATCAACTTTAGGAGACGGTCCTGGCGCTTGCTGGACTTTGTTTGGCACCCTGAAGCCTTCTTTCACAACATTTGAACTGCTCTCCTTGAAGTTCTTGATGATCCAATAAATGGTTGATTTAGGTGCAATCTTACTTGCAGCAATATCCTTGCCTGTGAAGACCTTTTTGTGCTAAGCAATGATGATGGCACGTGTTTCCTAGCAGGTAACCATGATCCTTTTGAAGCTTCCAGTCTGTTATTCGAACTCAATCAGCATGACAGAGTGATCTCCAGCCTTGTCCTCGTCAATACTCACACCTGTGTTAACGAGAGAATCACTGACATGTCAGCTGGTCCTTTTGTGGCAGGGCTGAAATGCAGTGGAAATGTTTTTTGGGGGATTCAGTTCATATGCATGGGGAAGAGGGACTTCGCAATTAATTGCAATTCATCTGATCACTCTTCATAACATTCTGGAGTATATGAAAATTCCCATCATACAAACTGAGGCAGAAGACTTTCTGAAAATTAATATTTGTATCAATCAAAACTTTTGACCACGACTGTACATGCTATCTCAATTGGCCCGAACAACCAGTGCTCCCGCACATTGGCTAACCGGGCTATCTGCATTGTGTCCCGCCACCCACCACCCCCTCTTTTACGCTACTGCTACTCTCTGTTCATCATATATGCAGTCACTTTAACCATATCTACATACTACCTCAATCAGCCTGACTAACCGGTGTCGGTATATAGCCTTGCTACTGTTATTTTCAACTGTCTTTTTAATGTTGTTTTATTTCTTTACTTACCTATTGTTCACCTAATACCTTTTTTTGCACTAAGTAAGCATTTCACTGTAACGTTGTATTCAGCGCACGTGACAAATAAACTTTGATTTGATTATGTGTAGCTATTATTGTGAGTGTGTGATGAACTCCGAAAGACAGCAGAAAAGGAACAGGAAGGAACAGTACGCGGAGGGGTGGGATGGAATGAATAAATTAGTAAAAGGCAACAAACACTTTCTTAGAGCTCCCTGGACCTCTAAAACAATATGGTAGTATCAATAGAATCCACATTCAGATTTAGAACATGACAAACATAACAGACCCCACGCACCTTATTCATCAGTCTCTCATCATCACCACCGTCATCATCACTGTCTCCCTGACTGAGAGCGGCAAAGATGTTCCCAGCCTGAGACAACAAATACAATTTAAAAAGTGGATTATAGTGTATTCTACCCCCAAAATGTAATAGAACGGAATGATCAAGACTGTAAAGACTGGCGATGTAGTGATCAAGACCGATGCATGCACAACATGCTCACCTTATTTCCCTTGCCTTTTCCAGGGGCCACAACTGGGATAAGAAAGAGAGCGAGCAAGAGAGAGAGTGAGCAAAGTTGATGAAAGGCTAGCTAGGCTATCGACACTGAACATTTCCAGCTTGAAATTTAGACAATTGTTTGACAGACTAAGCAGTCAACTTACCTTCCTCTTCCTCATCCTCGCTGGCTTGCACTGACAGCTTCTTTAGTTTCTCCATCATATCCTCGTCATCATCATCATCATCTCCCTCACCACTTCTACCTTTCCGCCGGTCTTTCTTCTTCTTCTGAGACCGATAACAAAATAGATTAAAGAGGCATTATGGTTCATATGACACTATTAGGGCTAGGTATTAGCAGGGAGGGACCACATGATACATATCACAATTATATATATCTCACATATACATAAACACACACACACGAAAAAGCATGTGAACCCTTTGTAATTACCTTAATTTCTGCATAAATTGGTCATCACATTTGGTCTGATCTTCATCTTAAGTCACAACAACTTAAACAGTGTGCTTACATTTATAACACAAATAATTTGATTTCTTGTCTATATTGAAAACATCATTTAAACATTCAGTGTAGGTTGGGAAAATTATGTGAACCCCTAGGCTAATGACTCCAAAAGCTAATTGGAGTCAGGAGTAGAGGTCGACCGAGTATGATTTTTCAACGCCGATACCGATTATTGGAGGACCAAAAAAGCCGATACCGATTAATCAGACGTTTTTTTGTTTATTTATTTGTAATAATGACAATTACAACAATAGTGAATGAACACTTATTTTAACTTAATATAATACATCAATAAAATCCATTTAGCCTCAAGTAAATAATGAAACATGTTCAATTTGGTTTAAATAATGCAAAAACAAAGTTTTGGAGAAGAAAGTAAAAGTGCAGTATATGCTATGTAAGAAAGATAACGTTTCAGTTCCTTGCTCAGAACATGAGAACATATGAAAGCTGGCGGTTCCTTTTAACATGAGTCTTCAATATTCCCAGTTAAGAAGTTTTAGGTTGTTGTTATTATAGGACTATTTCCCTCTATACCATTTGTATTTCATTAACCTTTGACTATTGGATGTTCTTATAGAAACTTTAGTATTGCCAGTGTAACAGTATAGCTTCCGTCTCTCTCCTCGCTCTTCCCTGGGCTCGAACCAGCAACACAACGACCACAGCCACCCTCGAAGCAGCGTTACACAAGCAGAGCAAGGAGAACAACTACTAGATGCTCAGAGCGAGTGACGTTTGAAACGCTATTAGCGCGCGCTAACTTGCTAGCCATTTCACTTCGGTTACACCAGCCTCATCTCGGGAGTTGATAGGCTTGAAGTCATAAACAGCGCAATGCTTGACGCACAACGAAGAGCTGCTGGCAAAATGCACAAAAGTGCTGTTTGAATGACTGTTTACGCGCCTGCTTCTGCCTACCACCACTCAGTCAGATACTTAGATACTTGTATGCTCAGTCAAATTATATGCAACGCAGGACACGCTAGATAATATCTAGTAATATCATCAACCATGTGTAGTTAACTAGTGCTTATGATTGATTGTTTTTTATAAGATACATTTAATGCTAGCTAGCAACTTACCTTGGCTTACTGCATTCGTGTAACAGGCAGTCTCCTTGTGGGGTGCAACGAGAGAGAGGCAGGTCGTTATTGCGTTGGACTAGTTAACTGTAAGGTTGCAAGATTGGATCCCCCGAGCTGACAAGGTGAAATTCTGTCGTTCTGCCCCTGAATGAGGCAGTTAAACCACCATTCCTAGGCCGTGATTGAAAATAAGAATGGTGTTCTTAACTGACTTGCCTAGTTAAATAAAGGTATAAATAGATTTATTTATTTAAAAAAAAAAAAAAAAAAAACTGCAAATTTGCGCCCAAAAATACCGATTTCCGATTTTGATGAAAAGTTGAAATCGGCCCTAATTAATCGGCCATTCCGATTAATCGGTCAACCTCTAGTCAGGAGACAGCTAACCTGGACTAAAATCTTTGAGACGAGATTGGAGATGTTGGTTAGGGCTGCCTTGCCCTACAGAACAAATGTAGAAAACACACCAAATTTGAGTTTGATGTGAACAATGCCTCGAACAAACGAGATCTCAGAAGACCTAAGTTTAATAGTTGTTGACTTGCATAAAGTTGGAAAGGGTTACAAAAGTTTCTCTGAAAGCCTTGATGTTCATCAGTCCACGGTAAGACCAATTGTCTATAAATGGAAAAAGTTCAGCACTGTTGCTACTCTCCCTACGAATGGCCATCCTGCAAAGATGACTGCAAGAGCACAGCGCAGAATACTCATTGAAGTTAAGAAGAATCCTAGTGTGTCTGCTGAAGACTTGCAGAAATCTCTGGAACATGCCAACATCTCTGGAGACGAGTACGATACGTAAAACACTAAACAAGAATGGTGTTCATGGGAGGACACCACGAAAGAAGTCACTGCTGTCCAAACAAAACTTTGCTGCACGTCTGAAGTTTGCAAAAGTACACCTGGATGTTCCACAGCACTACTGGCAAAATATTCTGTGGACAGATGAAACTAAAGTTGAGTTGTTTGGAAGGAACACACAATATCTGTGGAGAAAAAAAGGCATAGCACACCAGCATCAAAACCTAATCCCAACTGTAAAGTATTGTGGATGGAGCATCATGGTTTGGGGCTGCTTTGCTGCCTTAGGGCCTGGACAGCTCGCTATCATCGACGCAAAAATTCATTAACAAGTTTATCAAGACATTTTGCAGGAGAAGGTAATGCTATCTGTCCGCCGATTGAAGCTCAACAGAAGTTGGGTGATGCAACAGGACAACGACCCAAAACACAGAAGTAAATCAGCAACAGAATGGCTTCAACAGAAGAAAATACACATTCTAGAGTGGACCAGTCAGTCCTGACCTCAACCTGATTGATATGCTGCGGCATGACCTCAAGAGAGAGGTTCACACCATACATCAAGAATATTGCTGAACTGAAACAGTTTTGTAAAGAGGAATGGTCCAAAATTCCTCCTGACTGTTGTGCAGGTCTGATCTGCAACTACAGAAAACGTTTGGTTGAGGTTATTGCTGCAAAATGTGTGTTATTAGTTTAAGCAGACTGTTCGTCCATTGTTGTGACCTAGATGAATATATCTCATTTTATTACCAATTTATGCAGTAATGCAGGTATTTCCAAAGGGTTCACATACATTTTCTTGCCACTGTATACACACACACACACACACACAGCACATTCAGAAAGTATTCAGACCCTTTTACTTTTTCCACATTTTGTGATGTTCCAACCTTATTCTGAAATGGATTAAATAAAAGTTGCCCCTCATCAATCTACACACAATACCCCATAATGACCAAGCAAAAACAGGTATTTAGAAATGTTTGCACATTTACTTTATTTACACAAGTATTCAGACCCTTTGCTACGAGACTTGAAATTGAGCTCAAGTTTCTACAACTTGTTTGGCATCCACCTATGGTAAATTAAATTGATTGGACATGATTTGGAAAGGCACACACCGGTCTACATAAAAGGTTCCACAGTTGACAGTGTATGTCAGAGCGAAAACCAAGGCATGGGGTCGAAGGAACTGTCCATAGAGCTCAGAGACAGGATTGTATCGAGGCACAGATCTGGGGAAGGGTACCAAAAAATATGTCTACAGCATTGACGGTCCCCAAGAACACAGTGGCTTCCATCATTCTTAAATGGAAGAAGTTTGGAACCACCAAGACTCTTCCTAGAGCTGGCCATCCAGCCAAACTGAGCAATCGGGGGAGAACTGCCTTGGTCAGGGAGGGGACCAAGAACCCGATGGTCACTCTTGACAGAGTGCCAGAGTTCCTCTGTGGAGATGGGCGAAAATTCCAGAAGGACAACCATCTCTCTGCAACACTCCACCAATCAGGGCTTTATGGTAGAGTGGCCAGCCACTCAGTAAAAGGCACGACAGCCACATGACAGCACAACGTAAAGAGAGATCCCTGATGAAAACCTGCTCCGGGGCCTCCCAAATGGCACAGTGTTCTAAGACACTGCATCGCAGTGCTAGCTGTGCCACTAGAGATTCTGGGTTGAAGTCGAAGCTGTCGCAGCCGGCCACGACCGGGAGACCCATGGGGTGACGCACAATTGGCCCAGTGTCGTCCGGGTTAGGGGAGGGTTTGGCCGTCAGGAATATCCTTGTCTCATCGCGCAGTAGCGACTCCTGTGGCGGGCCGGGCGCAGTGCATGGTTACATGATCGCCAGGTGTACTGTGTTTCCTCCGACACATTTGTGCGGCTGGCTTCCGCGTTAAGCGGCATTGTGTTAAGAAGCAGTGCGGCTTGGATGGGTTGTGTTTCGGAGGACGCACGGCTCTGGACATTCGCCTCTTATGAGTCCGTGTGGGAGTTGCAGCAATGGGACAAGACTAACTACCAAAATCGATACCACAGGAAAAACATTTTTTTTTTTTTTTAAATAAAGAATTTACAAAAAAAGATCCTGCTCCAAATTGCTCAGGACCTCAAACTGGGGTGAAGGTTCACCTTTCAACAGCACAACGACCCTAAGCACACAGCCAAGACAATGCAGGAGTTTCTTTGGGACAAGTCTCAATGTCCTTGAGTGGCCCAGCCAGGAACCGGACTTGAATCCGATCGAACATCTATGGAGAGACCTGAAAACAACTGTGCAGCAACGTCCCCTTCCAACCTGGCAGAGCTTGAGAGGACATGCAGAGAAGATTGGGAAAAACTCTCCAAACAGAAGTGTGCCAAGCTTGCAGCGTCATACCCAAGAAGACTCGAGGCTGTAATCATTTCCAAAGCTGCATCAACAGAGTACTGAGTAAACGGTCTAAATACTTATGTAAATGGCATATTTAAGTTTATTTTGAATCAATTTGCAAAAATGTCTAAACCTGTTTTTGCTTTGTCATTATGGGGTTATGTGTAGAGATTGATGGGCACACACATCCCTGGGTCACTCCTCTTTTCAGTTCACTGCAGCTAGCGACTGGAACGAGCTGCAACCAAACCTCAAACTGGACAGTTTTATCCTAATCTCTTCACTCAAACACTCAATCATGGACACCCTTACTGACTGTTGTGGCTGCTATGTATGATGTATTTTTGTCTCTACCTTCTTGACCTTTGTGCTGTTGACTTTACCCAATAATGTTCGTACCATGTTTTATGCTGCTACCATGTTGTTGTCATGTTGTGTTGCTCCCATGCTGTGGTGTCATGTGTTGCTGTCTTATGTTGTCGTCTTAGGCCTCTCTTGTTGTGATGTGTGTTTTGTCCTATATTTAATTTATTTTTAATCCCAGGCCCCCGTCCCCACAGGAGGCCTTCTGGTAGGCCGTCATTGTAAATAAGAATTTGTTCTCAACTGACTTGCCTAGTTAAATAAAGGTTAAATAAATTACAAATAAATAGAATAGGGGGAGAACACTAATCAATTTTAGAATAAGGCTGTAACGTAACAAAATGTGGAAAAAGGTCAAGGGGTCCGAATACTTCCCGAATGCACTGTATGTATCATGGTTCTCTTTGTAGATTCGACACGGCAAGCTAGCTACCACTCTGGCTAGTAGTGGCTACATATAACCAACCTCCCCAAACGCTTCAAGCTCATCTACTGTCTTTCAAGAGAGCAAATTGGGTGGGAAGGGAAAAAAATATATAATTATGCAAAAGGTAGATTTATTCATGTCAATATATCCCAGGACATTGTGTTATTGATACAGCATTGCAAAAGGTATGAATCCACCTGAAAATAGCCTATATGATATCTCTGTAGTAGTTAAGGAATAGAATTACCTGCTTTCCTTGCATCTCTTTCAGCACAATTTCATCCTCCTTCACAGTTTTGTTATCTGTGGCCAGCTCATCAAAGAACTGTGTGAGAACAATGTTGACACATTTTATTAAAATGTTCACATTGAAGATTACATTTTCTTTCTCGCCACATTCAATTAACTCAAAAATATCCACAAGAGGTGTAACTACTCACACTCTTCTTCCCCTTTTTATCCTTCTTTCCTTTCTTTACTGATTTTTCTGAAGAGAGGGGAGATCAAATGTAGGTACAAAGATGAGCAAGTTGGTCATCAACATACGGATCCACTGAATGACAAAAGAGAGTGGCCAAATGGGCCAGAAGGGAGGCAATGCCTTGTACAAGGGGAGCGTAAGGGTGGCACATTTTCAGAATGACTTTTGGCAACACAGCAGTTCTTCAAACAATGCATACTAGCTATGACCTAGCTACGTTATCCTTCATGACTTGAATGATGAATTAATAATTCATTAATAACTAGCTACGACCCCGAGTTTACTCTTCTTCCTCAAACGACTCGACACTAAATGTCGAGCTGTCTCTACTTGACTTTCAAGTAGAGAACAAGGAATAATTTGTCTGACACAATTACATGGCATGTTGTGTCGCTACCATGCTGTTTTGCTGCCATGCTGTGTTGCTGCCATGCTGCGTTGTCGTCGTAGGGTCTCTCTTTATGTAGTGTTGTCTCTCTTGTCGTGATGTTTTGTCCTATATTTCTATTTCATTTGTTTATACTTTCAATCCCATCCCGCAGGAGGTATTTTGCCTTTTGGTAGGCCGTCATTGTAAATAAGACTTTGTTCTTAACTGACTTGTCTAGTAAAATAAAATAGCAAGCTGTTAACTAACGTAGCTTCCAGCTAGCTAGTTAACCATCACTAATGTCACACTATGTTGTCAAAATACAGCATATCGCATGACAGCCAGGACAGTTACTTGTTAATCAAAGATCACTGACTGAGGCACATTAGCTAGCTAACAACGTTGTATCTTAGCTAACATTCTATTGCAACGGCTGGAAAAGACTCAGTTGTAACCATTAGCTTAGTTGCTGGCAGCAATTAGATACCTGCCACCGCTGATGGTGCTACTGCTCCCTCTTCTCCTTCCCATTCTGCGTCTTCTTTCGCTTTCTTGGGCATTTTCTGCTATTTATTTATACGGATATTAACAGAAAACCAACGACTTTATCTTAAAAAAAATAACTTGAACCCGGTGGAAAGAGTGGCTGTCAGAGACGAGCAAGTGTTTTATCACAACACATGCGGTTTGAGATTTTTCCATTCGTTGACGTAGCGACAGCACCACTGAGTTTCCGTCGCCCGTTGACGCGTGAATAATGAGTAAAGCAATATTTCACAGCGCCACTGGTAGGCTTGTCTAAGAATTGCAATCGCTTGCGAGCACAAAAAAAATAACGTTTTTAATAGTGAAATAATATTTTTTTGCACGCATAGGATAGGTCTTACAAAATTATATATTTTCTCACTATATGGCTTGAAAGTTTCATAAAAAATGTAGTCAAGAAAAAGACCTACAAAACAAATGTACAGCAGATTTCGATGTATTACGATTATATATATCTATTTTTTTTGCACGCATAGGATATGATATATATACAAAATATTGCCTATGGTTTAATAACATTTATTGATGACGACTTATATCGATATATTCATTCTGCGTCTAATGAAATGCACATTTTCCTCCAATCAGCGCTACGCAGGTGTATGACGTGTGGGTGTTCCTGCGCTCGCGTGCTGCTGGACAAGGACATCGGGAGATGGAATGACATTTGTGTAACGCTTGATAGCTTCCCATTTCGAAACATTACGTGGGATATCAAAGTAAAACACCTGACTTTGAGGATTATTGTCTTACTATCTGGTCATTGCTAAACAGACTAATCGCAGTTTCGATCCAATTCGCTTCTGACACAGCAGGTATGCATGTTACTGTTAGATAGCTAACGTTAGCTAACCCAATATGCTAATCACGGGAGTGTGTTAACCATGGTGATCTAACTATTCGCATATCAACTAACTAGGTAGCGAGCTAACGTTAGCTTGCATTTTCTAACTAGATTGAGGGGTCCCTATATTCATAACTCAATGTATTTCCATACATACTCCTTCAAAGTTGAAGCATGGTTCATTTTGTTTTTGGTCGTGCCGACAAGACTGTCACTCAAACCACCCGACGGTTGTAAATCAGCTGGATCTCATGTTATTTAAGTCTCCAATGGGGAATGGTACGTCATAGTATTGTATATCATTGAAGCTACGAGAAAGAACTGTGCTTGGTGTATTCTGGCTCTGTAATCATTAGTGAATATCGGTTGTGTAACCTTAGGACAAGAAATCAACAAATGTTACCACGGTTAACAGTACACTGCAGAGACTGCTTACGGTATATGTATCAAATCACGGTTCTAAAGTTGTAGAAGAAACAAAACGATATTCGCTTCTAGTTATAGGTGGTTGTCGAGGTCAAATGTAGTAAATGACAGTGCCTTATTGGAAGGGCAAGACGTCTGAGTAGCAATTATGATCTTGTTGTTTGTTGTTTACGCCACTAACTGTCATATGCTACTGGCATAGCTTTTTCGCGCTCCAAAAGAGTTTAAGTAGGGTCAAAGTAAAGGAGGACTGACATGCTTCAAATCTGTTGCTCCTAGCACTCACAAGACAGTGTTTGTTGTGTTGTTTTCTTCATTCAGTTAAAAGTTGAATATTAGGTGTTCTAAAACTTTTGACCAGTAGTGTAGGTCATATAGGTCTTGATTTACAGCCTAGCATCCTACACATGAACTCACAACTGTTCCTTGAGTAGACTACACATGCCCGCACCAGGCCATATGGACATATCATTGAGATGGCCTAACAATGACTGTTCACCCTCAACGGCCCACCCTAACCCTTTCTCTTTATCTAGATTTTTTATTTGGGATTGAGAGGGGACCAAGAAGATAAAGAGCTGGTCCTTCCTTAGGGTTGCTGTGGAATAATGCCCCTGGTGATTGGAGTGACACATACCCCCTGTTTGTGAATGGCTGCTTGTAGAGGGGGCGTCGCCTTGTGGGTGGGGTGTGTGAGGAGCCATGGCAAAAGGCAACCAGTCAAGCAACAGTGCTGGAGTCTTGTTCAGGTATTGTCTTGACAGACAGGTCTACATTCATTAAATATTTAAATAAGAGCTTTGCTGGATCCAGATCTGGGACCAGGCTATATAAGAGCACCTTATTGAAAATCTTTACTTGTCCCATGTGAATTTGCAGGCAATGGATGTGCAGTGGAGTGGACAGATCCAGTCGCTCAGCAGCACATCATGGGCCCTGGTTCCCCCAAACAGTCTGAGGTACCAGAACATCAAGCATCTGGCCCTGTCACACCCCTTCCACCATGCCAGCCAGGGCCAGCCCCACAGCCAGATGCCCCCGGACGAGGACTGGGAAGAGACAGTAAGCCTGTGTGTGCTGGTGCAGCCTGGCCCTGGGGAGTGTGATGGCCAGCACACCCTGGTGGAGGTGCCTCTATTTGGGCAGATTAAACTAGGTGAACTCCTGGCTCCGGGAGGACTCAGTAGGCCCGTGGAGTTCCTCTTCCCCTTGACCACGGTGGACGGGAGCCGAGAGGATGACATCAGCGTTGGGACGACTAAGATTCAGGCGGAAGGTTCCAAGACGATGATGAACGAGGGAGAGACGGAAACAGAAAAGAGGGAGAGAGGATCATTCCGGAGCCTGTTTGAGACAGAAGGATGTCCAGCTCCATTTATGAATGGATCTAGGTTCTACTGCTTCCACTGTCCTGGGATGGAGCCATTGCCTGGTTATGGGAACAAATCGGGCCATATGATTGGACTAGAGAAGGAGTTGTCACTGTTGCTCCACACCTCTCTGTATAGTAGTTATGCAGAAAAAAAGACAGTCGAGGGGGGTCACAGTGACAGAGAGAGGGAGGACGAGGAGAAACTGGCATTGATGTATGAAAAGCTGAGAATTGAGGTAAGAGGGGTTTGTTAGGGGATGGCTGTTTGATGGCATACACTTCTATTTAGTTATTAGTATTGATGATCATTTGTTTGATTTGCAGCTTCCTAATTTCTTTATGAAGAGTCATGACTACACCATGTACACAAATGATATTGAGTTCGTCAACTGTATTCTAAATGCCAAGACCAGGTAAATGCTACTTTGTCTACTTAGCAGTTTCCTTCCCGAACTGAAATGGAATTGACCCAAACCCTGATATTTATACATATGTAACAACATGCATATAAACCCCCATAGGTCTATAATGTAATACAGCTATACTGTCTATCCTCTAGGGGCAGAGTTCTGTACCAGCTGAGCCTGTCTCTGTGGAGGCTGCTGTGTCTCTGTTACTATGCTGAGGCCCAGTTAGAGGTACTGAAATTGACTAAGCACCCAGAGGACAGGACCATCAAGGCCAGGTGGAGTGTCAGAGGACTGCCCTTCCTCTCTCTGCTGCTGAGATTCTACCGCAAGGACAAAACTGTCCTCTACAGGTAGAGAAACCTGACTGGGATCTATTTAACTTTACACAATGTTCAGACAAATGTATTTATTTAATTTGGTATTGTGTGGAACGGATAGTGTTTTTGGTCAATGTTCCTCTTCACTGTTAATTCTCTATGATCATTCATATTCTAATAAACACTGTCTTTCAACAGGTCATATGATGCGTTCTCTACCTTCTACCTTGGCCATGATGGACTCATACATTGTCACAAAGTGGAAAAAGTCAGTGGCCATGTGGTTTTCTGTCTCCTCTGACTCTGAAATAGAAATGCCTACAAATAGCTAAGAAATACCCTCAGGTTTTGTGCCTTGCCTAAACTGATCACCTCAACCTTGCTGAGTATTGATTTTCCATCTTCCTCCAGGTGATGAAAGCCCAGCCGCCAATTCTGCCCGGGGTGACCACTCTGTTAGCGGGAGCCCTCGTGTCCCTGGGGGTCCAGGAGCACCGGCCAGCCCTCAACCTCATGCCCCCCTTGCTCTCCTCCCGACAAGGCCGAGACTGATAGAGATGGAGGGTCTGGAGGAACGAGCATGTGTGTACCATGAGAAGTAACGGGGAGAGGGGGAAACAGGCAATCAGTGTTGAAAAAAAAGTTTCCCTCTTCACCCGTACAATGCCTGCTCTGAAAATAAATATTTAAAAAAATAAATAGTAACTATCCAAAACTGTTCCCTCTCTGGACTCACACAGCAATAGAATAGCAGCTACTACTTTAGTTGAAATGCAATCCAGTACTTCAGTTTATCCAGTAAGTCGAGTCGATACCTTGAGTCAGTTCCTTGTTAACGTACAAACGATTGCACAGCGCTTGTGAAGTTGAACCACCTTCTGGGCCTATACGCTCACACTACATAGTCTGCTACTCAAATGTCTGATAAATGGCATATTATTGGACAAACCTATTTTCACTGCATTACATGAGTTTTTTTTAAAGCATCGTTTAAAAACAATTCATGCCGGATTAATATTTAAGTCAAAGTTAAATGGATTCATCATTAATGAAAGTCTGTTGTGCCTGGGAACACATTTGTCACTGGTTTCCTTTGAATAGTTTTCACTGGTGAACGTGTTGATGTAATAGTTGGCACACAGCCCAAGACCACATTCTATATAGCCAGTTGGCCTAACAGACCCTATGATCTGTGTACCGTCATTGAATAGGTTGCTTTATGCTATATGAATGCATGATGTCTGTCCCTGTATGAACTTCATGTCAAGCTCATTGAGACGTAACTTTCACAAACAACCCCATCCTACCCTGGTTAAACTGCTATGGTCCTTCTGTGTTGATTGCTAACTGGCTGTGAGGGACCTGACCTCAGCACAGTTGCATGACAGAACTCTGGATTCAGGTTTCTAAAAATTTGAATTTGTCAGTTCGGTACTGACACTATTTGATGGAAAACAAGTGGCACCTCAACTTGATTGGACTGACAGTTTACTTTCAGTTGAATGGTTAAATAGAAAAGTAATAATTGTAGAATAGAGTATCTGTACATGTCAATGCAACTCAATCTTCCATCATTGTTACAGTATGCGTCACTCAACATGTTCTCAAACTAGATGACTGCATGCCACATGTTAGCTCTAGCGCTACCATTAATACTTTAACATTTACTTGAAGGGGGCATACATAACCTGTTGAATGATACTTGTAAAGGTGTAACAACTTCAGAAAAAAATTACGATTTAATGCAATCGTTCTTATCTAGTGCAGTGTTGCTACTTTAGGATTTAACCCACAGCTGGTGTGAAACCTGGCCTTCTGTATGTGAATAAAACAAACCACTGTGTACCTACTGCTGTCCTTGACTGATTCCTATATCATCCTACCAAATAGCAGCACCTTAACACTGCCAGACAAATTCAATCTTATTTAGATATCAGCAAGATCTGAATGGTCAGTCTTTTAAATCCTGTATTTCACTAAGTGTGGTTTGTCAAGGAATTTCCTATAGCATTTCTACATTCTGACTAAATGTTTATTTCAAAGCAACGTTCAAGGTATAGAGCAGTCAACTTTTTACAACCGTCAGGTTCTAGAAATAAGTCCACCTAGAAAGAAATACAATGGCATATAACAAGGTTTCTCTTTATCAGGGTCCTGATAATGGCAGTTGACGGCGAAATAATCATTGAGCTCCGTAGTCACTTAACAGCTAGATGACATGACAATTACCTGTAACATCCTATTTTGAAAGTAAATAGGTAATCATATAGCCTGGTTACACCAGACTGAATACGACTTACTATTGTTTAAAATAAGCACAGTTCAGTCTGGTTTAAACAGGCTAGTGCTTCTTGCACCTCTAGTGGGGATACTGAGCTAAACACAAAACAAAGCCAATGGAAGGTTTCACTACTTTATTAACCTAAGAAATAGCTGTTGCATTCTCATTCTTAATACAATGTACAATTTGTGCTCATTTACAAGTTAAAGCCTCATAAGGACTCATAGGTTACAACCTTTTAGGAATGAGTTTGTTGAAATGGGGAAGATAGCACACAGATGACTGCCAGGTTGTAAAGCTCTTCCCGGTTTTCAGTGAGTGGCATTTTCCGTGGCAGCCCGATGAGAAAGCAGGGTCTTAGCTCTTTGTCCTTCATTGGATATGAGAGACCTGCAGGGAATGTTGCAGAACGGAGTCTGGGGCACATTACATGTTGAAGATAGAAATGTCCCAAATCAAGCTGACATGATGAACACACCCCTGGATACATCACATGGTTGTGAGTGATTGGCTAGGTGTGGTTATTGACAGGTGTGGTAACAGATTAGAAGTCATCCAGGAAAAAAAACTGATTGGCTAGATGGAGTTGTTGACAAGCCTGAGGACCAATAAGATTTAAGAGTCATCTAGAGAGAAGGCCCAGTGTGTGTTGGGGAAACACTGGGAGCTGAAGTCTTTGTCACCCCTCACTCGCTCTTTGATGTCACTCCTCACCTGAGACAAACACAAGTCAAGGTTAGGGCCTGTTAGTCTGACGTTGACACACTTCCAAGTCTTGTTCACCCTGCTGTTTCAGAGTGAACATGAACCAGAAAGAGGTTTGGGCTCAGTTTATTTACTTTTTAAACTTTTGACTTTTCCTTACAAATGTATGTTTAATTGGCTTAGGGATGACGTTGCACCCTCTAGAAAGCAACACTGGCCATAGTTTACCTGTTCTTGGTAGGCATCCTGCAGCTCTGGCTCCTCTAGCTCCCCCTGGAGGCTATCTGGGCTAGTGACAGGTATGGCTCCTGCAGCCCGGGCAGCCCGGCTCACTGCCACAGACAGGGACAGTTGAGGGCCCTCACCCTGGTGAGTCTGGGTGAGAGGGATAACAGGTCAACACTAACCAGAGGTGTTCAGTCGGTATGAAATGGGACTTTTTAAACGAGAAGTATTACCTCAACTTAAATGAGAAATGCTAATTTTTATTTGATGTTACACTTGCTTTAGAGATCAGTCAGAATAACCAGGAAAGTTCAGGCATTGGCTTCAAGAATGTTCCATGAGCAGTCTTAAGCACAGTGACAGTAATGAAGCCCCCCCCCACACACACACACACCTTCCTCCTCTTGGCAGGCATCCCATGGTGGTATGCGTCAGACAGAGGGGGCTGAGTTATCTTCCTCTGAGACAGCATGTCATGTCTGATGATAGGAACCCACTCCTGATGAACACGAACAAACACAGGTTGAAGAGGTGGGCCTGTAACTGTTTAGTCACACGTTCAAATACTACATCTGGTGGGCTTCTGGGCATCCTAAATGCCATCTCTTGACTTTGTGGCACTTAGCCCCTAAACCAGCCATTTCCAAACAGTCCAGGTTTCCCAAGCTGATTCAAATAACCAAAGGTTGAGTTGATTATTTGAGTCAGCTGTGTAGTGTTAGGGGGAGAAAAAAAAGCCACCCTTGGGATCCCCAGAACAGAGTTTGGGGAAACGCTGCCCTAAACAGTAAAGCATAGCCCCTTACAGGGGGCACTGCAGCTGCCCAGGGCTCCACATCTCCTACAGACTCCTCCCTTCCTCCTCCTGCCGCCATGGCAACGGCTCTTCCGATCTCCCCTGATGATGCTCTCCGCGAGGGGGTGGTCACCTCGGGGGACGCTCCAACTTCCTGTCTGTCCCCTGATGAAACCATGACCTCCCCTGCTGTGGTGGCTGGGGACAGACCTTCAGCTATCTAGTGATGAGATATATAGAGAGAGTAGCTGTACTGTATGAAGACTAACATGTCCTCAAAGCTGTGAACTTCCTTGATGATGTCATGGAATTACCAGATCTTTTTCTAAGTGTGCCCAAGCATGCAGTGTCCTTATAAGCCTCAGATAACACCACCTGGCTAGACTACCCTATGTACCTCCATACACAATCACTCACCTCCATGTTCTGTGTGTCTGTCTGCTGTCCAGCCTGTGCCTCAGGCTCTGCTCTCCGTGTGTGGATGACATAGTGCTGGATGTGGTCCTCAGTGACTGGGTTATGCTCCAGGATGACGTGGAGTCTCATGGTCAATATACTAGTCAGCCAGTTGACCAGGCTGGGGTTGACCTCTGCTGACATCCTCCTCTGTGGACATAAGAGAGAAAACATATAGCTCTATACCACCCACACCAAACAGGACTCAACCCACAACCTAAACTACCAGATACAATGGGATTCATTGACTAGTTTAGCAACTAGCTTGTACAGGACAAAAAATAAAAGTACTCGCTACTGAAAGTCGCTCTGGATCAGATCGTCTGCTAAATGACAATGTAAATGTAGTGAAACCCAAGAATATGTGGAACGGCTAGGGTCCTGAGGACCGGTGGGGGAAACACTAAATAGTGTACTAACGATGTGGTGATTGAGGACTTGGGTGAGAGCTCCCTGTTCCCCTTGGAGACAGTAAAGGTTGAGAGCCAGACATTCAAACAGACCCTGGGTGCAGAGCAGCAGCAGGCGGTGGCCAAACGTGTGGTCTGCAGAGAGGTAGTGACAAACAACAGATGTCCAGTCATGTTGCTGTTCGGTACTAGAGGAGGATTGTCAGTATTCCGGTGAACCAGTTTGGTAACAATGCGCAGGACCTAGTATAGCAAAGCTGTATTTTACCTAAGGGGTTTGCGTGTTTTACCTGTGCAGCGTAGGATATGCGTGGCCATGCAGGTGAACTGCTGTCTAAGGAAAGCGATGTTGCTTTGAATGAGGTCCACTCCCTCTCTCACTGTGGCCTGAGAGAGACCGGGGTACGGTATTATTACAGCATTATCAACATATTGTGACAATTTGAGAGTGAGTGAGTCTTACAAAGCTCTCTGTTATGTACTCCTCCAGGCCATTGATGAGGTCCTCAGATGCTGCCTGCAAAGACAAGGTAGTTTGTTTCTAAACATCAAGCAGATTGATCAAATAAAGATCAGACCCTTTTGAGTTGAAATGGCACAAACATTGGTCTTAATTCAAGTTCACTGCTAATGCAGAGAAGACTGGCAACTTCATGCCATCTCAACAAAACTGCAGGTGGCAGTAGAGCAGAGTTACTCACGTTGATATTGGCATTAGTAGGCTCTGGACCCTGCAGGTAGTGCTGGTTGAAGAAGTCAGTGAGCTGGGGCTGGATCCGGCTGATTGGCTGGGCGTTACCGTGGAGTAACAACACCATGTCCACCATGGAGAAACTGTGACCCACCAGAGACAACAGGTGCCTGAAGAACCCTGCAGGTCAAAGAACAAGTTCAGAAAAAACGTATTTCCCCTTCCCCCAAATAGGCCATCACATCACAGGTGACAAGGCACACCATCAGGTCAGGTGTAGATTGATAAATGTTTAGCTTTCTTACATGTATAGTCTAGTCATTTGGCAGACTCTTGACCAGAGACACTTACAATAAAAGTATTCAACATAAGTAGGTAAGACGACCACATATCCCAATCATTACAAGTAAAACCATGGAAATAGCCACAATCGTTTCTGTGCTAGCAGTATGTGTACGAGTGAACGACCAGTACAACAGTTAAGTGTCACAAGGTTTTTCCTTTCGTCAGTGACTCACCGACTGAGTCCCCAGATCCAGGTGTGAAGAGGTTGGTGGTCTGAGACAGTCTCTGGATGAACTGAGCGATGCTCTCCCCGTTCCCCTGCGGAGGCCCCATCATGGTGGAGAGGACCCCCTGGACAATACCTGTAAACAACTCCGGGCTCAGGGAGGGGTCCCCTACACCCTCAGGGGCCACCTGAGGGGGGGCAGGGGTGCCTTGGCCAGGGGGAGGCTCCTGGCCAGGTGAGGTTGTGGGTCGGGAGAACACGGGTTGGTTAGCCTAGAAATGGGAGAGGAACTGCTGGGTAACTGCAGTCATCTAGTTGTCTGGAGTTTACTTACACCTAATAATTAGCTAATTACAACTACTTCAACTAATTATGACTACTTTAACTTCATTACATGATTATATTACCTAAGAGTTACTTTTCAGTCAAAAGGATTATTAGAGTTCTCAAGAAGGTACCAATAGGGTTCAATAATTTTAATCTCACCTGGGTGAATTCTGACATGCCATGGAAGAACCCTGGGACTCCAGGTACGGTCACAGTGATTTGTGGGTCAGCTCCAGAACCAGGGCCTCCTGGCCCACCTGCGCCACCCAGAAGGGAGCCCAGGAGCTGGGCTAGGTTGGCCTCGGCAACCCCCTCCGAAGGCTGGCCCACAGAGGTGGTGTGGGTGGTGGTCTGGCCAGAGGGCAGGGGAGAGACTGGGTTGGAGGATAAAGAGGAGCTGGTGGATGTCTGGTCACCTGGAAGAAAGACTTGTGATTCACGGTTAATTTTCACAAAACAGAAATGTGTATTTTCCAAAATGGCAAATCAGTAGAAAGAATCTGAATATACCATGCAAAATCATAGTGATGTCACTAAACACTACAAAATAAAAACCATCATTCACCCAATACAATAATCAACCAATCACTCACCCTGGTGTCCAGGCATCTGTTGTCCAGGCATCAGGAGCTGTCCAACCAGACCACTGATCATCTGACTTACGGGAGAGTGAGCCAGAGGTGTTCCCTGGAAGAAGAGATCAGTTGATTGAGCGTGTAAGAGCAGGGCTGCACACCCAGACCAAAGTCCTTCCACAGACTTCTCCATGTCTGCATCTCCTTGCCTCACCTGTAGGTTGTGTTGTCCGCCAGTAGAGGGTACTGAAGACCCGAGGTTGATGTTGGTGACCACAGGCTGGGGGATATGGGGGGAGGAGGAGGGGTGTGTAACCACCACCCTGGCGCCAGGGGGCAGGAGGCTGTGAGGGGCACAGGGTTCAGAGCTGGAGGTGGTCCCGGGGACACCTGCTCCTGGTTGCCCGGTCTGTTGAGAGACCTGGTGGACGATGGCCTGCATGAACTCTGGAGGAAGGTCTGGGATGTGGACCGGAGTGGCACCTTCAGATTGAGAGAGCACAGAAATAAATACTGGATTAAACAGTCAGCAACATCCCAGGGACTGGTGGTTCAGAGACTGTGGTATATGAGTCATTTAAGGCTGTCTGTTGTATATACCATAGTGAATGTAGGGGTCAAGAGCACTCACCAGGCTGTCCAGTACCAATAGGGATCTGTTGTCCTTGGACCTGAGGGCTGCTGCCAGAATCTAATGGAGAGACAACCATGGAGAAAACATTAGCTTACAACTCTGAATATACATACTGGGTATGCAAGCTATTGTGCCATTCCAGGCTTGCGCTAACACAACTTTAAGGTTTCCTATAGGAGATCAACAATGACGACTGTCTCTCTCGGTTTGAATACCTAATGTATTGATAATTTGGTACACATGAAACAGTTAGGGCATGACAACTCACCAAGCGCAAGAGAAAATAAAAATGTCCCCTCCCTCACCATCCAGGTTCAACTGCATCATTACCACAGGCTCCATGGTCTGGTGCATCATTACCACAGGCTCCATGGTCACATGTGGAGCCCCCTGGCCCTGACCTGGCTGCTGATTGGCTGAGTTGGGCTGTGGAGGGAGGGCCTGGCTCTCTGGTGGGCCAGGGGCCTGAGAAGGTTGGGCTTGGCCCTCAGCTGCCTGCCTCCCATTGGATATCATAGTCACTGTGGTCCCCAGGTTTCTCTGAAGACAAGTCAATAATGTAAATTTGCACCGGACCAACAGCTAAATGCTGGTAAAAAGCGTTTAGTTAGTATTAGGCCCCGATACTGAAATACAACAATTGCTGAGTGTATAAGTGGATGAAACTCCAGTGACCTACCGGGACGTGGTGGGGCATACCACCCTGCAGCAGGACGGGGGAGCCGTAGTGGGACATGGGCCGAACCACCTGGAGGTGATGGGGGGGAGGAGTGGCCAGGTTACAACGCAGGTCGCTAAGGGCAACCAAGGTGTTGCCAAGGAGACGGAGAGCCTCCCCGACCAGGTTGAGAACGTGCTGGTCCTCTCTCTCCTGGGTCTGACGAAAAAAGAACAGTGTGGTAATTGATTCACATCTGTTTAGGGCTCCATTTTCCTCATGCAAAACACTACTGTCACTGACCTATTCAAAAATACTCACTATACTCTGCGGTGCAGTTTATGATGCAACTTTTCTGATCGACACCATTAAAGTTAACCGCCTAAGGTCGATGTCTGCACCCACGCTGAAATCTAATTAGCATAATACAAACAGCCCCTTAAAAATGTATCAGTATAAACTAGAGATCAGATTGGCATTGGATGCATCTCAATCTACTGCATCCGCCAGTGTTGCACTTCCTCATCTGCAGTGAAAGAGCTAGAGTGGGGTTTGTCAGACCATAAGATATCACAAAAATGGGACTTCTCACAAAATCACCTGTAGCATCCGAACGGTTTGGACTACAAACTCTATGGAAAGGCGACACTCTCCGTTTTGCTCTACAGCAAACAAGCTTCTTGGGACTCGTCGGAAGTCAGTACAGCCGATCTGCCAACTTCTGTCTGTAGCGTCCAAACAGTTTGGGCTACACACTAATATGAAATGCCAGCTGTTATGCTCTAAGATGCCCACAGGCCTCATCTGAAGGTCCCCCGGTACCAGTTGAAAAAAATGACCTGAAGTATTTATAGAGACCCATTTTTGGCACTAAGCAGAAAACAAAAGTGTCCTGATCTTTCTCATCTCAGATATGTACACACATACATTGTAATTGTTGTATTATACAATACAAAATGTAGATATGCCTTAATGTGTTTTTGACCACAGGAAGAGCAGCTGTCTTGGCAGCAGCAAATGGGGAACTTTAATAGATACAAATGACAGGCACCAGAAAAAAAACTTCCTTTCAAAATTAAACAATATGATCCTTGCTACAACCTTCTGAAAACAATTCCATATTGCTTAGTATCCCCCCCACGGCTTAGACTCTTGAGGATGAAAATGTAACTGGAGTATAAGGTTGAAGTTTAAAAAAACAAAGTGATGTTGTATAGGTTGCAATAGCTAGTTGCTGGGAAATGGAATTGTAGTGTTTACGTTGTTGATGTAGTCCGCTGAAGTGGCAGCTCCCAGGATGGAGTTAGTTCTCTCTATGAAGGGACCCAGCCTCTCCTCCACCCTCCTCACCTCTGACAAAACCTCCACCAGCTCCACTGGGCTGGGAGAGAGACAGCTGTGTGTTCAGGAGGCACAGAAGAGGAGAGCGTTTTGATTGTACTTGAACTGGATTTTCCTTTTGATCACTTACTTGGGCCCGGAGTGGGGTGGTCCCTCTGTCTGGGTGGAGGAGGTGGGAGGGGGTGGAGCAAGAGGGGAGGAGTCCATAGGCTGTGCTGCTCCTTTAGTGGCAGCTGTAGAGGAAGATGAAGAGGTGGACTGAGAGGTCTCCGGCTCGGCTCGAGATGGCACGTCACTGGGCTGACCCTGCAAACAAACATGTCTAAAAAGGTCAACTCACTGAAAATAGATGTGTAGTACATCATAATAATAGCATAACATGGTATACGAGTTGTAACTACCTCCAGTCTGTGGAGCAGAGATTGGGTTTCTCTTAGCAAGTTCTCAGCCAATTGCAGCCTCATCCTGGGCTCGCTCTGCACTGATTGGTCAACGTTGATATGCATATCTATTGAGCCATTGCGCTAGAAACAAGACAAATCATGAACATACCTTAATAGTAATATTAGGCATGACAATAAACAGTGTTAAAAAGACTGACTCCAGTGCTGGTGCTGACTCTGGTATTCCTTCCTGCTTCTCCCACGCCTGCCATCATCTGCTGCACTTGCATCTGCCAAGGAATTCAGTTATTAGTACTACTACACTTGATACATTCAAATCTATATTTGTTTGAATAAATCTAAAATTGTATTTGTCAAATGCTTCATAAACAGGTATAGACTGAGAAATGCTACCAGGTCTTTCTCAAAAATGCAGTGTAAAAATAAACAAGTGATAGAAAAATAGCAAGGAATAAATACACAATGACTAAGAATAACTTAATATACACTGGGTACCAGTACCAAGTCGATATGCAGGGGTACAGGGAATCAGAGTTAGATACAGTGGCTTGTGAAAGTATTCACCCCCTTGGCATTTTCTCCTATTTTGTTGCCCAACATGGAATTAAAATAGATTGGGGGGGGGGGGGTTGTACCATTTGATTTACAAAACATGCCTACCACTTTGAAGATGCAAAATATTTGTTGTGGTGGGGGGGGGGGGGGCTTGAGCGTGCATATCTAGTCACCCCCAAAAGTCAATACTTTGTAGAGCCAACATTTGCAGCATTTACAGCTGCAAGTGTCATGGAGCATGTCTCTATAAGCTTGGCACATCTAGCCACTGGGATTTTTGCCCATTCAAGGCAAAACTGCTCCAGCTCTTTCAAGTTGGATGGGTTCTGCTGGTGTACAGCAATATTTAAGTCAGACCACAGATTCTCAATTGGATTGAGGTCTGGGCTTTGACGAGGACATTCCAAGACATTTAAATGTTTCCCCTTAAAGCACTCGAGTATTGCTTTAGCAGTATGCTTAGGGTCATTGTCCTGCTGGAAGGTGAACCTCCGTCCCAGTCAAATCTCTGGAAGACCAAAACAGGTTTCCCCTCAAGAATTTCCCTGTATTTGGTGCCATTCATCATTCCTTCAATTCTGACCAGTTTACCAGTCCCTGCCGATGGAAAACATCACCACAGCATGATGCTGCCACCACCATGCTTAACTGTGGGGATGGTGTTCTCGGGGTGATGGTGTTGTGTTTGCGCCAGAAATAGCATTTTCCTTGGTGGCCAAAAGCAACATTTGTCTAATCCGAGTACTTCCATATGTTTCGGGGAGTCTCCCACACGACTTTTGGCCAACACCAAACGTGTTTGGTTATTTTTTTCTTTAAGCAATGGCTTTTTTCTGGACACTCTTCTGTAAAGCCCAGCTCTGTGGAGTATGGCTTAGTGGTCCTACGGACAAATACTCCAATCTCTGCAGTGGAGCTTTGCAGCTCCTTCAGGGTTATCCTTGGTCTCTGTTGCCTCTTATTAATGCCCTCCTTGCCTGGTCCATGATTTTTGGTGGGCGGCCCTCTCTTGACAGGTTTGTTTTGGTGCCATATTATTTCATTTTTTTAATAATGGATTTAATGGTGCTCTGTGGGATATTTTTTTTTATATCCCAACCCTGATCTGTACTTCTCCACAACTTTGTCCCTGACCTGTTTGGAGAGCTTCATGCCACTTGCTTGGTGGTGCCCCATGCTTAGTGGTGTTGCAGACTCTGGGGCCTTTCAGAACAGAGATAGATATATAGATAGATATATATATATAACACAGATCATGTGACAAATGGCACACTGGTGGACTTCAACTAATTCTGCGACTTCTGAAGGTAATTGGTTGCACCAGATCTTCTTTAGGGGCTTCAGAGCAAAGGGGGTGAATACATATGCACACACCACTTTCAGGGGTTTTTTTTGTATAATTTTTTATAAACAAGTTACATTTTCCATTTCACCAATTGAAACTATTTTGTTCATGTCCATTACATTAAATGAAAATCCATTTAAATTAGATTGTAATGCAACAAAATTGGAAAAATGCCAAGGGGGATGAATACTTTTGCAAAGCACTATGTGATGTACATACAGGTAGGGATAAAGTGACTAAGCAACAGGAAAGATACACTGCTGATACTGTATGTGATTAGTTATAAGAGTAATTGCAAAAAGGGACAATGTAGTTAGTGAAATAGTTACCCGGACTAACTACTTAGCAGTCTTATGGCAACAAGCTTTTCAGGGTCCTATTAATAAATACTCTATGAAACAGCTGCACAGTAACACACAACCTTGTCTCACCTGTATCTGCTGGGGGTCCATGATGTTGACGGGCAGGTTGAAGGTTCCCAGCATGACGTAGCTGTTCCCGTTGCGGTCCTGGGGGCCTCCCTGGGAGGAGGAGGCGGCACCTCCCTCTGTTCCTCCTGATGACACTCTTCCTCGCCCGCCAGCAGATTGGGAGGTCTGAGGAGGAGCACGCTCCACTAGGTGGATCACCTTATCAGCTACATCTGAAAAGGAAGAGTGAAGGGAGTGAGAAGGAGCAGATAAGAGTGCAGGAAAGAATGAGTGGAGGAGAGAGGAGAACAGCAGGTCAGAGGATACTAGAACAAGGTGCTCTCACTTACAACACCACCAATATACCTTTACTGAATCTCACATGTTGCCTTTAAAATGATTAATCTCAATGGTTTTAAAACAGTGCAGAGACCATGTATGTAGTAAACTCAGAAAAAAAAACGAACCTTGCCTTTTTCAGGACCCCGTCTTTCAAAAATAATTTGTAAATATCCAAATAACTTCACAGATCTTCATTCTAAAGGGTTTAAAACACCGTTTCCCCATGCATGTTCAATGAACCATAAACAATTCATGAATATGCACCTGTGGAACGGTCGTTAAGACACTAACAGCTTACAGACGGTAGGCAATTAAGGTCACAGTTATGAAAACTTATGACACTACAGAGGCCTTTCTACTGACTCTGAAAAACCATCAAAAGAAAGATGCCCAGGGTCCCTGCTCATCTGCGTGAATGTGCCTTAGGCATGCTGCAAGGAGGCATGAGGACTTCAGATGTGGCCGGGGCAATACATTTCAATGTCTGTACTGAGAGTCGCCTAAGACAGCGCTACAGGGAGAGACAGGACGGACAGCTGATCGTCCTCGCAGTGGCAGACCACGTGTAACACCTGCACAGGATTGGTACAGGACGGCAACAACTGCCTGAGTTACACCAGGAACGCACAATCCCTCCATCAGTGCTCAGACTGTCCACAATAGGCTGAGAGAGGCTGGACTGAGGGCTTGTAGGCCTGTTGTAATGCAGGTCCTCACCAGCAACATCACCTATGGGCCAAACCCACCATCGCTGGACAAGACAGGACTGGCAAAAAGTGCTCTTCACTGATGAGTCATGGTTGTGTCTCACCAGGGGTAATGGTCAGATTTGCGTTTGTCATCAAAGGAATGAGTGTTACACTGAGGCCTGTACTCTGGAGCAGGAACGATTTGGAGGTGGAGGGTCCATCATGGTCTGGGGCGGTGTGTCACAGCATCATCGGACTGAGCTTGCGGTCATTGCAGGCAATCTCAACGCTGTGCGTTACAGGGAAGACATCCTCCTCCCTCCTGTGGTACCCTTCCTGCAGGCTCACCCTGACAGGAATATTCTGTGCGTGATTTCCTGCAAGACAGGAATGTCAGTGTTCTGCCATGGCCAGTGAAGAGCCCGGATCTCAATCCCATTGAGCACGTCTGGGATCTGTTAAATCGGAGGGTGAGGGCTAGAGCCATTACCCCCCAGAAATATCCAGAAACTTGCAGGTGCCTTGGCGGGAGAGTGGGGTAGCATATCACAGCAAGAACTGGCAAATCTGGTGTAAGTCGCTCTGGATAAGAGCGTCTGCTAAATGACTTAAATGTAAATGTAGTCCATGAGGAGATGCACTGCAGTACTTAATGCAGCTGGTGGCCACACCAGATACTGACTTAATTTTGAGCCCCCCCTTTGTTTAGGGACACATTGTTCCATTTCTGTTTGTCACATGTCTGTTGAAATGGTTCAGTTTGTCTCAGTTGTTAATACAAATTAATACACAAATATTTACACGTTAAGTTCGCTGAAATTAAAACAGTTGACAGTGAGAGGACGCTTCTTTTTTTGCTGAGTTTATATTACTTAGTCTCCATTGAATAGAATAGTTGCTGGCTTTTTTACTCACTGTAGTCATTTAGCGTCCTCTCGTCCTGCAGCACTCTGTCCTGGTAGATTAGTCTCTGCTTTTCCACTGGGATATCCACTGACGCAGATATATGTTCTTTGAACTTCTTCAATGTCAACTAAAGGAGAAATACCAGGCTCAGTACATCGCTAGTACAGGGCTGAATAAATGCATGTCCCACTCAAGTGTACAGCAATAAAGACTACAACGAAGTTACCTGGAATCCAAACGGATATACGCCGTTGGATTTCAGGCTAAAACAGAAGTCACAGCCTACCTCTCTCCGGACAGTGTAGCTCCTGCTCCGGGAGTCCAGGGTCTTCACTGTAACCTCTATGGTGCTTGCTGACTCCTCCATGTTTCTCTGCTAAGAGCACAGATAAATAATCAGAAAATGTACTTAATCCAAAAATGTCCAGCCATGAAGACAATTGGGGTGTATTCATTGCAGAAACAGCTTAAGAACCAAATTGAAGCAAACGGAAAGGAGGGACCTAACGTTACCCGAATATGTCCAATAGAAACTTTCGTTTGAGTTTTCAGTTTGGAGTAAACGGTTTCTGTAGCAAAATGTTTTGCAACAGAATGGGTTTAATGATTACACCCCTGGTGTTTATCCCATCACCTCTCGATTAGCAGTTAATAAATCTTTGAGTACAATACCTGTATTCCCACTTGAATCGAGGCTGTTATTAGCTTGCTAGCCAGCTACCCAATCTACATGTATTTAAATCAGGAAGCCAGCTGACGTTTATGTTTTATTTAACTAGGCAAGTCAGCTAAGAACAAATTC
The DNA here is from genome assembly GCF_036934945.1 of Oncorhynchus masou masou. NCBI lineage: Eukaryota > Metazoa > Chordata > Actinopteri > Salmoniformes > Salmonidae > Oncorhynchus > Oncorhynchus masou. Next base: position 25,864,634 of record NC_088224.1, on the reverse strand, counting down.
TTAATTACAATTACGGCCTATCCCTGACGACGCTGGGCCAATTAAGCGCCGCCCTATCGGACTGCCAATTACGACCGGATGTGATTCAGCCGTTAATCTCAATTATAATTGATTTTGTCTTCGTTCAACGTCATAGCACGGAAATACACTGTTGATGAAATTGAAATGGCGTTACATGAGCAATTATCTACTTAGTCTATTCAAATATTTACAGTTCATATTCGTTTGAATGGTTGCTAAAAAGTGCGACACCATCTAGTGCAAGGACCCATATGACGCACAAAATGGGGAGTGTCCATTATAAATGCCTGTTTGTTTTGGTACGAGTCTGTGTGCCTAAGCATGTTTCCCATGCCAATAAAGCCATTTGAATTAAGAGCGCGCACACAGCAATAACTGTAGACTCGAAAACAAATTGTACAAATTATCAATTTACAGTTGCATTTTAACATCAGTGTATCTAATGTACTTGAATGTACACGCTCCCTCTTAACGCGCTCACTCTCTGGGCCTTGGGAATTAGATTGAGTGGTGTTCCCTTTAATTCCTCCCGCTCTCTTTCCTCGTCACAGTTTGAGTTTAAAACCGGTCTATTTTTAGCTGACGCCAAGATGGTTTGTGGTCATGGGCGCAATGTTAACCTATTACCTTCATGACAGAACGTTCAGAACTAGACCGTTGAGCACAAATCCCACAGACAATGCTTTCACTTTTCATGTGTTCTCTTATTGGTGCAGATAAGGCAGTTGGCGAGGAGATGGGCTAATTGCCATAGGCGTAGAATAGCCACCATCAAATCAGAAATCAGCCGAATATCTATTTCAGGAGTAGAGCTCCTACTAGTGGAAATAAAATAACACTGCAGTTGTGGAAATGTCATGATTTAATTCTCAACATTGAAGGCATGGAGCACTGCATAGGTATTCATAATTTCCAATCCACTTTCTTACTAAATGAATACTCAAAACATTCAAAGATTTATCTACCACAAATGTACAACATACAAAAGGTGTCGCTTCAAAGCCAAACTGCAGAGAATTCAAAACAAAACCAGTACAAAAAGGCAATAGATTGATCGCTTATCATAAAGGTCAGAACTGATCCCAGATCAGTTTCATGATTGCCGATGCTTAAATGGTTCATGTTAGAATTTCAGCAAGGTGAGCTGATCTTAGATCTTTGCCTAAGGGCAACTTACTTCCAGAGTGATATGAGAGGTAACAAAACAAAAAATGAGGGAAACATCTTAACTGAATATTTTAACTGAGGCTATGTCCGAAATGCACCCTATTCCCTATATAGTGCACTGCTTTTGACCAGAGACAAATGTGCATTATATAGAGAATAGGGTGCCATTTGAGATGGATCCCAACTCGGGTTCTCTGTTCATCCAATAAGAAAAGAGAAAACAACAAACACATGTTCATCTGAAGACCCCAGTCTTTATGCTTATGAAAAGAAAGATACTTATGCTGTTAGATGCTTCACTTAAGCTCAGACAACATTCAAATAACATGTTTTTTATGGTTTAAAAGGCAATAAGGAGCTCAATGCGAACGCACAAGAGGCCCCTGATTTAAAAAGAAGTTGAAGTTTGGTCCCATATTCATCCATTTTAACAGTTTAATGTCTTGTGAGTTGCTATGGTCTACGAGGCAGGGAGATGCTTAGTTGAAGAATAGTTTGAGTCTGGATGTTATCCCGTTTCAGCTCGATCCAATTAATCTCAGTCAGTCAATCTCGTTATGAAAGGCAGTGATTAAGCTGAGCTCAGTTTGATGCTTAATCACCCGATAAAACTAATCTTAAAAATAAAATAATCTTACTGGAGAGTGCACAGTAGTCATAATAACAGACATAGATAGTTTGATAAAAATGAAAGACAAATAAATACCTATACATAAGAAAAAAGTAAAACCCTCTTTACAATAAATAGCCAAAGTTTTTCTAAAAACTTCAGGTATCCAGTTTCTGTAACTCATGTTGGAAAGTTAGAAAGCATGAAGTCCTTGAAAACACTAGCAGACAAAACAAAGATGGAGTATTGGTGTGAGATGGTGTCCGGAGGAACGGATCGGCTCCACCCTCCCTCATATCCTCTCACTAACCAACTATCTCTATCCATCTCTCCATCCCTACCTCATCCTCCTCTACTCTCCAACATACCCAACCCTTCTCCGCCACCATCTCTCCCTTTCAGTCTCAATCTCCTCTATCCGCCTGACAGTTTCTTATTTCCCTCTCGATCCACCCCTCCTTATCCAGAAATAAACTATCCCTCGCTCCTTCTCCCTGGTAGGACATACTATATCTTCTCTGTTGTTGGGGCCTGTAACTGTAGAATATAGATTTGTTTGGTAGAGGTCCAGTCCTCCTCCTATCCCTCCTCCCTCCTTTCTCTCTGTCATAGGCAGTAGATGGATCCATTTGAGTGTCTCTCAGTCTTCTTTCTTCTTCTGTCCAGGGAGGCTGCAGGTCGGCTCCTCTGTGTTGTAATGGTCCACACTGAACCCGTTGGTCAGCGGGTCGGTGGGGGGGGTAGAGGGGGTTTCCCTGGAGGAGAGAAGGTACTCCTGAGCAAAGTCTGGGTGCTGCACCACAAACCGACAGAAGTCATCTGCAGATGGATATAGAGAGGGACAAACAGAGAGAAAGATTGTAATGGCAGGGTTGACCGTGATTCCGTTAGTTGGATTTCATTACATTTTAGTCATTTAGCAGACACCCTTAACGCCGAGTGTGACTTACAGTGCATTCAGCTTATAGTAGTTAGGTGACACAACCACATATCACAATCATAGCTGGTAAAACCTTTTCTTTAAATAAGCAACTATCAGCAAAGACAGTGCTGGTGATGAAAGACAAGTGCAAGTGTTAGTGCAAGAAAGGCAAGGGTGTTAGTGTGTGATATCACCATGTGTGATCTTCCCTGCGTCAAGTGTGTCGATTGCTGAGAACAACTCTGCAACGTCGACCTCTGCTACTCCCAACGCCGTTCTCAAAATGGACGCCAGCTCTTTTTCCACGATCGCCCTGTCCTCCTTCGCCTCGTACATCTGAACGGGGTCAGGACATAGGACAGTTATAATGCTTTAGAGCAGACAGTTATTTTATAACGCTTTATTGTAACAGGCATGGGGCTATTATAGTATCTAGTAATAGCAGTCATAGGGCTCTTATAGTGTTTCATAGGAACTGTTATAATGTTTCATTGTCTTTCACTCACTCCAAAGGCGAGCCTGAGGGTGTCCATGGCTTTAGAGGGTTGACACACCACAGATAGGGCTATCACATACTCCCTGACATCTATTTGGCCATCTTCATGCTACAGAAAGAGAAAGATGTTTATTTCTACTAATTTTGATTGCATGAATAAAAGTAGTGTGATACTACTGGTATGTGAGTTGTGTGTGGTGTGTATTAGATACCTACCTGGTTAAAAAGGCTGTGTAACTCTGTGAGCATGTCCGTCACAGGTAGGTCGAGGTACTGAGCAAAGTCCTCCAATCCCAGTCTGCATCCCCAAATGTTCCTGGCTCTGCTAGCCTGCTGCAAGACTGTATCTGTAGTCCCTGTTCTCAACCTGCACATAGAGAACACTTGGTTAAGAACTACATTTCCCACTACTGTCCAGGGGTGTGGCTAGAAGCTAATGAAGTGGTATTTAAAGTTGAGGTCACAACAGGGGAATTGCAGTGTGGGGGGGGAAAAATAACACTACACACACACACAAACACACACACAAACACACACACACACACACACACACACACACTGAACAAAAATATAAACAACATGGAACAATTGCAAAGACTTTACTGAGTTACAGTTAATTTAAGGAAGTCAGTCAATTGAAATAAAATAATTAGGCCTTAATCTATGGATTTCACGACTGGGAATACAGATAGAGGCATGGATCAGAAAACCAGTCAGTATCTGGTGTGACCACCATTTGCCTCATGCAGCACGACATCTCCTTCACATAGAGATGATCAGGCTGTTGATTGTGGCCTGAGGAATGTTGTCCCACTCCTCTTCAATGGCTGTGCGAAGTTGCTGGATATTGGCGGGGAACTGGAACACACAGTTGTAAAAGTCGATTCAGAACATCCCAAACATGCTCAATGGGTGACATGTCTGGTGAGTTTGCAGGCCATGGAAGAACTTGGACTTTTTCAGCTTCCAGGAATTGTGTACAAATGCTTGCAACATGGGGCCGTGAATTATCACTCAAACATGAGGTGATAGCGGCAGATGACTGGCACGACAATTGGCCTCAGGTTCTCATCATGGTATCTCTGTGCATTCAAATTGCCATCGATAAAATGCAATTGTGTTCGTTGCTCATGCCTGCCCATACCATAACCCCACCATGGGCCACTCTTTTCAAAACGTTGACATCAGCAAACCGCTCGCCCACGCGACACCATACATGCTGTCTGCCATCTGCCAGGTACAGTTGGAACCGGGATTCAACCGCGATGAGCACACTTCTCCAGCGTGCCAGTGGCCATCGAAGGTGAGCATTTGCCCACTGAAGTCAGTTACGACACTGAACTGCCGTCAGGTCAAGAGTACAGATTATTTTATAGGACAATACACAAACGTTATTGAGAAAGACAATTAGAAAAATACAATTATATTGAGTGAATGCATTTCTCTTAGTCTTGATAGGAGAGACTAAAATTGAACGAAGGTTACTTGTTGATGTGAAAATCTAAAGTGACAGATTTTAAGGTTGTAAAATATTTGGCAGAAAAATTCATAAAAGGGTCCCGCTGAAAATTAGATTGAAAACTACTGGTTTAATGGCTAAATCAAGTACATCTCAAATACTTTGAAATACTGTATGATCTAGTATCTTAAAGTATTCAACATACAGTGCATTCAAAAAGTATTCAGACCCCTTGACTTTTTCCACATTATGTTACAGACTTATTCTAAAATGTATTAAATCTTTTTTCCTTCTCAATCTACACACAACACAGCATAATGACAAAGCAAAAACAGGTTGAGACATTTTTGCGAATTTATACAAAACTGAAATATCACATTTACAAAAGTATTCAGACCCTTTACTCAGTACTTTGTTTAAGCACCTTTGGCAGCGATTACAGCCTCGAGTCTTCTTGGGTATGACGCTAGGAGCTTGGCACACTTGTATTTGGGGAGTTTCTCCCAGTCTTCACTGCAGATCCACTCAAGCTCTGTCAGGTTGGATGGGGAGCGTCGCTGCACAGCTATTTTCAGGTTTGAAACACAGTTGTTTCAGGTCTCTCCAGAGATGTTTGATCAGGTCCAAGTCCGGGCTCTGGTTGGGCCACTCAAGGACATTCAGAGACTTGTCCTGAAGCCACTCCTGCCTTGTCTGTGTGCTTAGGGTCGTTGTCCTGTTTGAAGGTGAACCTTCGCCCCAATCTGAGGTCCTGAGCGCACTGGAGCAGGTTTTCATCAAGGATCTCTCTGTACTTTGCTCCATTCATCTTTCCCTTGATCCTGTCTAGTCTCCCAGTCCCTGCCACTGAAAAACAACCCCACAGCATGAGGTTGCCACCACCATGCTTAACTGTAGGTATGGTGCCAGGTTTCCTCCGGACGTGACACTGAGCATTTCGGCAAAATAGTTCTATATTGGTTTCATCAGACCAGAGAATCTTGTTTCTCATAGAGTCTTGTCAAACTCCAAGCAGGCTGTCATGTACCTTCCATTTGGCCACTCTACCATAAAGGCCTGATTGGTGGAGTATTGCAGAGAGGATTGTCCTTCTGGAAGTTTCTCCCATCTCCACAGAGGAACTCGAGAGCTCTTTCAAGAGTGACCGTTGGGTTCTTAGTCACCTCCATGACCAAGGCCCTTCTCCCCTGAATGCTCAGGTTTGGCTGGGCGGCCAACTCTTGGAAGAGTCTTGGTGGTTCCAAACTTCTTCCATTTAAGACTGATGTGTTCTTGGGGACCTTCAATGCTGCAGACATTTTTTGGTACCCTTCCCCAGATCTGTGCCTCGACACAATCCTGTCTCAGAGCTCTATGGACAATTCCTTCGACCTCATGGCTTGGTTGTTGCTCAGACATGCACTGTCAACTGTGGGACCTTATATAGACAGGTGTGTGCCTTTCCAAATCATGTTCAATCAATTGAATTTATCGCAGGTGGACTCCAATCAAGTTGTAGAAACATCTCAAGGATGCTAATGGAAACAGGATGCACATGAGCTCAATTTCAAGTCTCATAGCAAAGGGTTTGAATACTTATGTAATACATTTGCAAACATTTCTATAAACTGTTTTTCACTTTGTCATTATGGGATATTGTGTGTAGATTTTTTTATTCCATTTTAGAATAAGGATGTAACAAAAATGTGGAAAAAGTCAAGGGGTCCGAATACTTTCCAAATGCACTGTATTCATTTGACACAGACCTGCCTGTTTCCTTAGTGCTATTTTCCAGTATTATCAGTAAGCCCAGTAGTATTTCAGTAACATTTCCCAGTATTATGGTGCTTGCCTACGGAGCTGTGAGGGGAACGGCACCGCAGTACCTCCAGGCTCTGATCAGGCCCTACACCCAAACAAGGGCACTGCGTTCATCCACCTCTGGCCTGCTCGCCTCCCTACCACTGAGGAAGCACAGTTCCCGCTCAGCCCAGTCAAAACTGTTCGCGGCTCTGGCCCCCCAATGGTGGAACAAACTCCCTCACGACGCCAAGACAGCGGAGTCAATCACCACCTTCCGGAGACACCTGAAACCCCACCTCTTCAAGGAATACCTAGGATAGGATAAAGTAATCCTTCTCACCCCCCCCCCTTAAATGATTTAGATGCACTATTGTAAAGTGGCTGTTCCACTGATGTCAGAAGGTGAATTCACCAATTTGTAAGTCGCTCTGGATAAGAGCGTCTGCTAAATGACTTAAATGTAAATGTAATTATCAGTAAGCCCAGTAGTATTTCAGTAACATTTCTCAGTATTATCAGTAAGCCCAGTAGTATTTCTCAGTATTATCAGTAAGCCCAGTAACATTTCTCAGTATTATCAGTAAGCCCAGTAGTATTTCTCAGTATTATCAGTAAGCCCAGTAGTATTTCTCAGTATTATCAGTAAGCCCAGTAACATTTCTCAGTATTATCAGTAAGCCCAGTAGTATTCCCCAGTATTATCAGTAAGCCCAGTGGTATTTCAGTAACATTTCTCAGTATTATCAGTAAGCCCAGTAACATTTCTATTCCCCAGTATTATCAGCAAGCCCAGTAGTATTTCAGTAATAGTTCTCAGTATTATCAGCAAGCCCAGTAGTATTTCAGTAATATTTCTCAGTATTATCAGTAAGCCCAGTAACATTTCTCAGTATTATCAGTAAGCCCAGTAGTATTCCCCAGTATTATCAGTAAGCCCAGTGGTATTTCAGTAACATTTCTCAGTATTATCAGTAAGCCCAGTAACATTTCTATTCCCCAGTATTATCAGCAAGCCCAGTAGTATTTCAGTAATATTTCTCAGTATTATCAGTAAGCCCAGTAGTATTTCCCAGTATTATCAGTAAGCCCAGTAGTATTTCCCAGTATTATCAGCAAGCCCAGTAGTATTTCAGTAATATTTCTCAGTATTATCAGTAAGCCCAGTAACATTTCTCAGTATTATCAGTAAGCCCAGTAGTATTTCAGTAACATTTCTCAGTATTATCAGTAAGCCCAGTAGTATTTCTCAGTATTATCAGTAAGCCCAGTAGTATTTCTCAGTATTATCAGTAAGCCCAGTAGTATTTCAGTAATATTTCTCAGTATTATCAGTAAGACCAGTAGTATTTCCCAGTATTATCAGTAAGCCCAGTAATATTTCTCAGTATTATCAGTAAGCCCAGTAGTACTTCCCAGTATTATCAGTAAGCCCAGTAATATTTCTCAGTATTATCAGTAAGCCCAGTAGTATTTCCCAGTATTATCAGTAAGCCCAGTAATATTTCTCAGTATTATCAGTAAGCCCAGTAGTACTTCCCAGTATTATCAGTAAGCCCAGTAGTATTTCCCAGTAGTATTTCAGTAAGCCCAGTGGTATTTCAGTAAGCCCAGTAGTATTTCTCAGTATTATCAGTAAGCCCAGTAATATTTCCCAGTATTATCAGTAAGCCCAGTAGTACTTCCCAGTATTATCAGTAAGCCCAGTAGTATTTCTCAGTATTATCAGTAAGCCCAGTAGTATTTCCCAGTATTATCAGTAAGCCCAGTAGTATTTCCCAGTATTATCAGTAAGCCCAGTAGTATTTCCCAGTATTATCAGTAAGCCCAGTAATATTTCCCAGTATTATCAGTAAGCCCAGTAGTACTTCCCAGTATTATCAGTAAGCCCAGTAGTATTTCCCAGTATTATCAGTAAGCCCAGTAATATTTCCCAGTATTATCAGTAAGCCCAGTAGTACTTCCCAGTATTATCAGTAAGCCCAGTAGTATTTCCCAGTATTATCAGTAAGCCCAGTAGTATTTCAGTAAGCCCAGTGGTATTTCTAAGTTTGACCAGTAAACCACTAGTATTAGTCTTAGTATTTCCCAGTAAACCCAGTATTATTTCCCAGTATGACAATGAGGTACAGGAGATCGCTCATACCCTACCTACGCATTCAGACACTTAAACGAAAATAGATTGTAAGAGATTAGAATAAACATTTATAGAATTTTTTAAATACTCTTATATTATTCAACGTCAATCTTTTGTTATAAACAACAAAACAAGTCAGTGTTCTTAAACTGTTAAGGACATGTAATAATGCTGAAAGACCAATAGTAAAGTCAACTCACCCGAGCCTTCGAGCGAGTCTATTGAACTGCAGTAGGCTGCTGTTGGTAGGGACACGCAACGGGCCCTTTGCTTGGCTCAGCTGGCAGTCATCAAATGACAGGTCTGTGATGGGCAGCTCCAGGGCCCTATCAGAGCACAGAGAGAGCGGTCAGGACCCGCCCCTGACATGTCAGATATACTGTATACAATTTATAACATTTTTGACATGTGTTTTTCTGGATTTTTTTGTGGTTATTCTGTCTCTCACTGTTCAAATAAACCTACCATTAAAATTATAGACTGATCATTTCTTTGTCAGTGGGCAAACGTACAAAATCAGCAGGGGATCAAATACTTTTTTTCCTCACTGTATGTGGCGGGCATTTCGAGAAGCACAAGAAACACAGATAGACAGATGCAAACTCAATGTAAAAGCTTAATATAAGGCCACAGACACAGTACTAACTTGGCCATGATGTGTCTGACATTGTTGGCGAACAGAGCAGGGTTGTTCTTCTCTTCCTCTGAAGGAGTGTAGAGCGGTAGGTACTGGAGGGAGATAAAAAGTGATATCACCCGTCCATCTTCCGTTTCTTTATTTCTTCACATTCTTTTGTCAATGTCTGTAAGCAGGAAGATGCCCCACTGTCTAATACGCTGCAGTCAAATAACCCCTTACCTCAAAAAATAACCCTTACCTCAATCTCTATGGGGTTGTGAAACTGGCACAGTGTCAGCCACAGTGTCTCAAACCTGAGTAGAGGGAGTGAGAGAGTAATCAGTCCATCCAGAAAGGGAAAAGGAGTTAGAGGGAAAGACTGATGTGTGTGTGTGGGGGGGCATCCTCTAATCTAAACCATATTGCCAGACCTCTCCACAAAAAAAACAGAAAGAGGGCGATCGAGGGAGAAGAGTAATAGAGAGGAGAGAGAGAAAAGACAGACAGAGCAAAATTCCATTTTAAAAACGAGGAAGAGATACTCACGCTCCAGGGCCTTGCCATGTCCATGTGATGGTATCCTGTCAGAAGAGGAAGAAGAAATGGGTTACACGCCGCAGGACTGGGACCTACAGAGGCTGCATCTCCTCTGCTTACTGAGATACATGAACAGGGATCAAATCAGACATGATTGTCCGTTTTTTCAAAAGGTCAACTTAAGTCACCTATTTTCGGAAGAGTTGCATTTGTCAAAAGATGGACCATTCGTGATTTTTGTGTCAGACAATCATCTCCGTTGTCATTCATCCAACAACCGATAACTCCCTATAAAAGCATTGGATCCGTTCGAAACACTCGGACACAAAATCCCAGTGTGTTCATTGGTTACACACAGCAGGACTGAGGCCTACAGGGGCTTTCTCTCCCCTCTCCTTTGTCTGCACTGGTCTGAAAACACTGGACAGCTGAAAGCAACATGGAGGATCGTCTACCTGAGACTTGCTTTTACTTTCAGTTATTTTGTGCTATTGCAGGAAAAGGAAAGGAGGAGATGAGGAGAGCAAGCCACTGTAGACTATTTTAGATGCAGGAAAGGAGACGAGGAAAGGAAGCCACTAGACTATTGAGATGCAGCCGGGGAGTCTCTCTACTGCACATGGCTTTCTAGTTCAAGTTAGAGCAGGTAGTCACAGGTTTATAATTAATGAGGGTGTGAAGGGGCAGTGGAGAGAAGGACATGAAACCTGAGGGAGGGAGAGAGCACAAAGACAGCGAGAGAGATTAACTATCACTCCACACGAGCATGAAGCCACTCTGCACGGACACAGACCGACTCACACCGTGAGAAGAGAGAAACCGTCAACGGAGGGAGGGAGAGAGGGATGGTTTGGAGGAGAGGAGGGAGGAAAGAAAGAAAGAAAGAAAGCAGAGCTTAGTTGTATGTTTACCATTTTGTTGGGGTAACGCAGGACTACTGGTTGAACTGGAACTGCTGGAATGAAGGCCCCTGAGGTGAGAGAAAGAAAGACTAGGGTTACTGAGTGACTGTGTCTGTAGTGTTTTTAAAGAAGCATATTCATACTTGGCTTTGGCAGTATAACCTATAACGGTGTATTTGCAAATAGCCACAGGATGTTTTCTTAATACCGTCAACACCGGAAAATTATTATTTTTAAAATATATTTTTTTAATACATTTTAATATTTGTTGCTACTTTAAGTCAATACCTGCAGTCAACTTGTGTAATACGTTAAGGGAATGTAGCAGATCGTACTCTTCTTTTCACTGGTCACATAATTATTTTGATAATGAAGCTTACAAGCAAACAACAACGAGAGACTTGAGTCACGTGCCAGGTGAATGTTTGCCAGCTCGACCTCATAACTGTTAAGTTAACTAAATGATTTTCAGTTGTGCATTTGGTTAGCTAATTTAGGAGCTAGCTAGTTATCTAGCTAAGTGGTTAACTTCATGCAAAATTAAGCTTCTCTTGGTAACATCAGATAATCCCTTCCTGGATCAAGAGCCTTGCTGTCTAATACTTGTTTTATGCGTGCAGCAAACGGAGTAGCATTTCTGAGTTACTTGCATGACCTTATGAGCTGGGATGTCTGTCCTGCAAATAGTTTGTCAGAGACTGTATAAAATGTTTGCAATACGCTAGTTAGCATTTAGCTTGCATTCACAATGGGATTTTACATGTACTTGATAGCATTGCTAACCCTTGCATAACAGCTCAGTGGGGTTGGAAAATAGTGCCCCTTGTGTTCAAACAAACATGAAGGTATGACAATCTGGATACTGCCCAAGCCGAATTCATACTGGGTAGATGACTGTCTTTCTGTGTGTGTACGATGACTGAGGTTCTGACAACCCTCACCCCAGGGACACACAACATCACCAGCCTGTGATAATGAATACAGTAGTACAGCCTGGTCATGAGACTGCTGAAGACTACCCTGACCTCTGGCTGCAATGGAACAATTACCACTAGGATACTGTAGGAGTAGAGAATCTGGATGATACAGTTGAAGTTGGAAGGTTGGAGTCATTAAAACTCGTTTTCCAACCACTCCACAAATTTCTTTTTGACAAGTCGGTTAGGACATCTACTTTGTGCATGTCACAAGTAATCTTTCCAACAATTGTTTACAGACAGATTATTTCACTGTATCACAATTCCAGTGGGTCAGAAGTTTACATACACTAAGTTGACTGCGCCTTAAACAGCTTGGAAAATTCTAGAAAATGATGTCATGGATTTAAAAGCTTCTGACAGGCTAATTGACATCATTTGAGTCAATTGGAGGTGTAGCTGTGGATGTATTTCAAGGCCTACCTTCAAACTCAATGCCTCTTTGCTTGACAGCATGGGAAAATCAAAAGACATCAGGAAAATAAATTGTAGACCTCAACAAGTCTGGTTGATCCTTGGGAGCAATTTCCAAATGCGTGAACATACCACGTTCATCTGAACAAACAATAGTTTGCAAGTATAAACACCATGTGACCATGCAGCCGTCATACCGCTCAGGAAGGAGACGCCTTCTGTCTCCTAGAGATTAACGTACTTTGCTGCGAAAAGTGCAAATCAATCCCAGCAAAACAGCAAAGGACCTTGTGAAGATGCTGGGGGAAACAGGTATAAAAGTCTCTATATCCACAGTAAAACGAGTCCTATATCGACATAACCTGAAAGGCCGCTCAGCAAGGAAGAAGCCCTGCTCCAAAACCACCATAAAAAAAAGTCAGAATACGGTTTGCAACTGCACATGGGGACAAATACTTTTTGGAGAAATGTCCTCTGGTCTGACGAAACAAAAATAGAACAGTTTGGCCATAATGACCATCGTTATGTTTGGAGGAAAAAGGGGGATGCTTGCAAGCCGAGGAACACCACCCCAACCATGAAGCACGGGGGTGGCAGCATCATGTTTTGGGGGTGCTTTGCTGCAGGAGGGACTGGTGCACTTCACAAAATAGATGGCATCATGAAGTAGGAAAATTATGTGGATATATTGAAGCAACATCTCAAGACATCAGTCAGGAAGTTAAAGCTTGGTCGCTAATGAGTCTTCCAAATGCAGAATGACCCCAAGCATACTTCCAAAGTTGTGGCAAAATGGCTTAAGGACAACAAAGTCATGGTATTGGAGTGGCCATCCCAAAGCCCTGACCTCAATCCTATAGAAGATTTGTGGGCAGAACTGAAAAAGTGTGTGCGAGCAAGGAGGCCTACAAACATGACTCAGTTACACCAGCTCTGTCAGGAGGAATGGGCCAAAATTTACCCAACTTATTGTGGGAAGCTTGTGGAAGGCTACCCGAAACATTTGACCCAAGTTAAACCATTTAAAGGCAATACTACCAAATACTAATTGGTTGTATGTAAACTTCTGATCCACTGGGAATGTGATGAAAGAAATAAAAGCTGAAAGAAATAATTCTCTCTACTATTATTCTGACATATCACATTCTTAAAATAAAAGTGGTGATCCTAACTGACCTTAGACAGGGAACTTTTACTAGGATTAAATGTCAGGAATTGTGAATAACTGGGTTTAAATGTATTTGGCTAAGGTGCATGTAAACTTCCGACTTCAATTGTATAAATAAATTACAGTGAGAGAGAGAGAGATATGAAGGAGACATATGAAGGTCTGTGTGAGAATGACTTGTTAGAGAACCATTTTAGTACAGCGGAGAGGAAGAGATGAGAGAGGGAAGAAGAGAGCCAGTCAGAGGACTAAACAAGAAAAGACGCATTGGTCAGAGACACCAACAACTAAGAGGGACAAAACTACACAGACAATTCACATACCGCCTCAACAGATCCATAGATGACGCAATAGCACTCCACACTGCCCTTTCCCACCTGGACAAAAGGAACACTTACATGAGAATACTGTTCATTGACTGCAGCTCAGCGTTCAACACCATAGTGCCCTCTAAATGCATCACTAAGCTACGGGCCCTGGGAATAAACACCTCCGTCTGCAATTGGATACTGGACGTTGACGATCCACCCCCAGGTGGTGAGAGTAGGCAACAACACATCTTCCACGCTGACCTTCAACACGGGGCCCCTCAGGGGTGCGTGCTTAGCCCCCTCCTGTACTTCCTGTTCACTCACGACTACGTAGCGGCACACGACTCCAGCACCATCATCGCTGACGACAACGGCGGTAGGCCTGATCACCGACGGCGAGACAGCCTACAGGGAGGAATTCAGAGACCTGGCAGTGTGGTGCCAGGACAACTACCTCATCGTCAGCAAGACAAAGGAGCTGATCGTGGACTACAGGAAACAGAGGGCCAATCACGCCACCATTCACGTCGACAGGCTGTAGTGGAGATGGTTGAGAGCTTCAAGTTCCTTGGTGTCCACATCACTAACACAGTCGTGAAGAGGGCACGACAACGCCTCTTCCCCGTCAGGAGACTGAAAAGATTTGGCATGGGCCCACAGATCCTAAAAAAAAGTTCTACAACTGCACCATTGAAAGCATCTTGACTGGCTGCGTCACAGCCTTGTTTGGCAACTGCTTGGCTTCTGACCGCAAGCCACTAGTGCGTACGACCCAGTACACCACTGGGGGGGTCGAGCTCCCAGCCATCCATGACCCCTACACCAGGCGGTGTCAGAGGAAGGCCCTAAAAATTGTCAAAGACTCCAGCCACCCAAGTCACAGTCTGTTCTCGGCTCC